>NC_081446.1:13971809-14017615 GCF_007210705.1 Tigriopus californicus
TTGAACATCCGTAAAACAAGGTCTACATTGGATTTTGGTATTGATATTGATATGGCGGAAGTATCTATCGCGAGTGAATGAGAGAAGCGTTGGTGGGAAATTGAGGATTAATGGCAACACTTAAGAGGGAGAGACTTTGGGGTTTGTCGGGCTTGACAAATGAGTACCAATCCTAAATCAGCTTACACGAGCATAATTTTCCAACGTTCATTCTGCCTTTGTAATTGGGAAATTATGTGTTCGATCATGAGCTGGCTGTAGATTTCAAATTGGAAGCTTGCAACATAATAGCTCGAAAAAGCGACAATCACTGCAAAGAAGACTGTTCCGGAAAGTGAACCCATATCAATCTTTCGAACAATGGCTGTCGGTGACGGACGAGGCATCAGGCTTTTGTTCGGAACAACGAGTTAAATTGACTCCTTAAAACTCGCCCAAAAATGGACGCCTTTCACGCAACCTAACCAGGTGCTATGTCTATATATTTTTTAGGTTTGTTCTATTTTTCACGGGCTTTTCTAACGTAACCGCTATAGGGAATGTACTATTAAAATGAAAGGTTATAATTTGTCTACTTTGTACCTTTCAATCTTCGTATAATATTTGGCCTACCAACGAGTTCGAGTTGGCAGACCAAGCTAGTCCTTGAGTGTGTTTTTTTTCTCGATGATTCTCGGGTTTGTAGCCTTGAATGTAAGGCTGGTCTGGGATCGTTGGTTGAAACTGAGTAACGCAAGAGAAGCCGATCAGCCCGACACCCTGCTGCCCAACTACCAAAATGTGTTCAAACCAAAGTCTCAAGTGGCTTGGTTGGAGTGGTTGGAGTGACTTTTCTCTGACAAGCCCTCTAGTTTCAACCAAAGCAGACAGACGAGCCATCAACTCATTGGCTCCCTGAATTCGGAACTTGATTTTAAGAATCACTTAACTAAATGTGCTCAAAGCCGATCCCCATTGCACTCACCAGGCAGCCGCCAGCGAGTCAAAAAAATCTCAGAAATCTCTTGAGTGTCGTTTCTCTGACTAACCCTCTAAGTTTAGCCTCTCAGCTACTCCCAGCAACTCTCGCTTAAATGAAATAGCGTCAAAGTACAACTTCATTTCGCACAGCGAATTTTTCAATGGAGTAGAGAAGAATGAAGAGGTTTCGTTTGCTTGAATTTGATCTTGCGCCCATTACCTTTGTTCATTCTGCAGTCCTAAAGTATTTATCTTATTACAATTTCAATCGCTCGTGTCCTGCTGGTTGAAACTTGAAGCCTAGCATAAAACATGTTCAACAAAAATAATTGATACCAATCGAAGGATATTATTTTGAGGAGGAAGAAACGAGAACGGTTCATTAGAGGTCAGTCATGATTCGAAGTTGTTGGAAATAGCTGTCAAGGAGAAAAATATATATATGATCGATAAAAGAAATGTCCTGTGCCTGAATAACTTGTTTGTTTAAAAGCACATTCGGAATCATTGAGGTTTTGCAACATTTTAAATAATGGGTCAGGCTGAATTAGAAATGTTCCTTAGGAAGTCCAAAGGGGAAGTAAGCCTGGAGAAGAAAGTCAGCGTGACAGCTTCCAATGTTTCCAAAGAATCCACTTCAGTGTTCAAAGAATCCGAGAACCAAATAAATCCGAACAATCAAATGCTTTTGGCGAGTTGAAAAAGTCTGAAACCAAGTGGTTAATTTGTTAGGTACTAAAGACAATGCACTTTCTACACGCTTTTATGTGATTGATTATCTTCTTTAGGTGATGTACAAGCAGTTCAACTTTTACACCTAATGTGCTACTTTCTCCCTCATGGCAGAGAAGAGCCCAGTTTTTAAAGCGAAGGAGGGAATCTTAGACCTAGAAAAGATCGTACTATGCTACATAAGCTGGATCCTTTCTTGATCCAAGATTCACCCTTTGGTTTTAAGAAATTGGACTCAGATTTCTATGACCAATGGGAATTGGTTTGTCTATTTTGCATGAGTGAGACCATCCCGAAAGGTTGGTCCAGCCAACTTCATGTTCCAAGGTGAATATTGACCGTTGACTATAGGGATTGCGTGTTTCATAATGAGACATCTCACGGCAAAAAAAGGAAAGACAGCGACAATAAACCCTCTGCTAACATTTGTTCTTGCGTCGTTGTAAAGAAATCGTGGTAAATTTGAATGAGGCATTCAGCAACATCAACAATCCAAAAAGAAATGGATTATTGATACCATCAAATAAATAATCACAGAAGGATGTTACTAGAGCTGTTTTATTCCAATGATATCACATTGGTAATGGCATGTTGGGAAACTATTAGCTAGCCTCAAAATATCACCCTGATCATTCTCAAATCAAAGTAAGGCAATCTTTTTGATTGATAATAACTCATTACTTGAAAATTAACTATTGCCTTTACTTTCCAAGCTTTCTGGTACCCTTCATTTAATTTTGATAAACATTTGATCCCGTTACTCCCATTGATGGTTCTATATGGTGATAGGCTGCAACAACAATGCAATGAAGGTTGCTTATTGTTTGAACAACTCATACATCAAGTTTGATGACAAAGAGTATGGGTTAAGTACGTGTGAAATTTGAGACTCTTTACACTACTTAATTTTTATGATTAATTTTTAATTGAGCCAAAACAGTGTTACTAAATGATAAAGTTTACAATACTTTATCTGATGAATTTGTCAATTATCAATTACTTACTGAAGTTAAATGGCCAGTTGTGTTAAAAACGGGCTGTACGAAATGGATTATTTTCTTTGCACTCTTATTTTGGTGCACTTTTGTCACAAAATCTCAAATTGGGTGTTGCAAACTTTACTACAGCCAATATCGCGACTTCTTACAATGCATCCTCCCACAAAGGTCCAAAATCATTGAACCCGGTGGGTAGAAAAAGATCGCTATAAATAATTCTTGACTAAGAATACTCTACAAGAATAGCCAATTTGGAATAACAAAGGATTTCACACAATACTTAAGTTGCATCTTCAGTGCGCAAATTGAATTTAATCATGCTTGAAAAATGGTGTAGCGTTTCAACCTTCACTTGGTCGACATCATTTATTGAAGAATCATAAATAGAGGGAGAAAAAATCTAAATTGATACTGGCCGAACGTGCTCCCCAGGTGTCAATTCTTGACACACTCCAAGACAATCCTGACACCTCGTAGGTGTTCCACTGCATTTTCCTCCAAATCCAGGCGAAAAGCAAGATCCCAAAACTGATCCAGAAACGAAACCTTTGGAATTGATTCGAACGCTGCATCCTCCACTGGATTGACAGTTGTAAGAGCAAGTATCCCCTGATCCTGCTGATTCTTGGTTCGGTACCTTCGTTTCTGAGATGTTGTTAGAAACAATTTGCGATGAGCTGTTACCTGAAAAGAACAACAATGCGATAAATTTATTATATACGTTAATACGAACTAAAGCATCGTCTTGTGATAGTCAAACCCTGGTCCAAAAGACAATTTCTATGTCCCATCAAAATGGAACAGGTGGACTGGGCTGAACCATTCTCTTCATTGTATAAGGCCATGCTTCCTGTGAATGAAGTGCAGTCCTCGACTTGGCGATCGTGTTCTTGATTCAAGCATTTCATACATGCCAATCAAGTTGGGTTCGAAGCCCTTTATTTTACCTTTGGATAAAGTGACCGTCAGTTCTTGACCGTTCTTGCCATTGCAGATTCCAATACATTCTTCACACTTCTCCGGCGTTCCCGAGCATTCTCCACCAAATGATGGGGGAAAACATGATCCAAGAACCGATCCCGAGAAAAAAACAATCGAAGCAAACTTCACCGAGCATCCACCACTGTCTTGGCACGTGTAAATACATTCCTCTGGCGTGTCTGGGACCTCTGGAGGCTCAACGATGATTGGTGGTAGTTCTAGGACCTCATCCAACTTTGGTCCTTCATTGGGCTTATGGAGGGTAACAATGGGCGGTCGGGTGGGTATCCAACTTAAATCCACATTGACGGGAGTTCGAACGGTGAGCTTCTCAGTTGGAACGCCATTGCACAATCCGGGATATCGCAAAGAGCACGTGGTTCCGCGAGGGCAATCTGAACAGGGTTGCCCAACTTTGTACATTTCCGACTTGATTAGATTCCCGGCTAGACCGTAATTGCAAATGAAGAATTGCTGCCCGTAGTTGCTATTTTCTGGCTGAGATATCAGTTTTCCACATCCCATTTTGGTTGACGAGGACCAAGTCATTTGAGTGAAATGACCTACCAAAACGCCAGGAATAACACTAAAAATGGAAATATTGTCAGATAAATGATGCACATTGTCTCACACTTCTTCATTTTTTATGGATGTATACACTCACTAGAAAGGAAACACAAAGGAACTGTTAAAATCCACCACCTCATCGTACCACCCCTTGACAGATTTCTCCCAACTCCCAGAGAAATGGCCGAACCAGAATAGATTTTGCCCCACTTTAAAGCGATCCAAACTACGACACTGAGGACACTCGTGGTTACGAATACATTGGTCGGCCCAAGATTGAGCCTCAAACTCCAATTCCTCATCATAAGTCTGTAATGCAATAAAATTGCTAATTTTTAATTCTTTCATTTTTGAGTTTGGCTTTTGGCAACCCTAATCGTTTAGGAAACAGGTTACTAATTCTTCAACAACAGAAAGTTGTCTAATCTCGTAAAAAGACTTATTCAACAGCTATTGTTGGAAGGTCCTACCAGTTCCATCATATTGGCAGCGGGTGGCTGTGGTCCAGGATCACCTCTAAGTTCCTTTCCATTGGCAATGAAGGCCCGCCTTTCGTTATGGAGCATCAGAACGAGCTCTCTCTCTTGTTGGGTCATTCCCCGCTCTATTATTTGTCCACATGTTGAAGACACTTGATTCTGGAATCAATTTTCAAGGTCTATATTCCCAAAGGTATGGTAATACCACACACACTGAGAATAATTGATTCTGACCTGATATCGACAGAGGGTATGATTTTCATGAAGATGGCAGTAGAATCCTTCTGGTCTCACACTGGGTGGTACTGGAAGTCTCTCATTTGCAGCACTGCCCTCAAGCCAAACCAAAAAGGCAACCCCAAAAAATGATCTCAATACATTGCCCTGCATTTTACGATTGTGTGGAAGCATGAGAGATACGACTGTTCGCACGGTCAAACTTGGGCTAGATTCAATGCCTATGCTGTAACCACTACAACCAATGACGCGGGAATGGCAGCGCACGCAAGGATTTGAGTCGATGGTTGAATGTCGAAACTAGGGCCAACTTCTAAATAAGGTTACATGAGCCCCAAGGAAACGACAAGAGTCAATGCACAGCTTTGGGTACAACGTTCTTCGTGGACTGGATCTTTTTGTACAATAACATCATTATGAGGGCAAAATGCCTGTATGCAGGTAGGAGAATGGAGGATAACTTGAAACTAAATGTCGAAACATACAATCCATTGGCGTGAGATCAACACTCTGGTTGATTGCACTCGCTCGGAATTGGTTTGTCTGGGAACTGAATTAGTATTGATGGAAACATGAACTACATTTTTGTTCGTCTATTTTCCGACATACATTTTTGCACATTTTTGATTGGTTCTGAAACGAAGTATCTACATATGATAGTTCCCTCCGCCATAATTGTAGGTGTACGGATAGGGATATTGCATTCCATAATTGTCATAGGGACCGCCCATTCCTTGCGGATGTTGCTTGCACTGGAACGATTTCTTGTATTGAAAAGCGTGCCATTCGTCGATTTCACTCAGATCGCCGGGACCCCAAACATTGATCGGTCGCACCAGTTCCTTCGTTTTGCCTCGGGTAGCATACATTATAGTCATAATCAGAGCCACAATGGGAATTTGCAGGGCCACAATCAACGTTAGGAACCAGCCCACTCCATGGGCCCAATCCGAATAGTGAAGAACTCCGGCTTGATATTGGAATGTTGGAGGTGTCCAATGCCAACAAGCAATGGCAAATATTCCGGCCAGGATCAACGGGGTGATGGCCCAGCAAATCTTGATCAAAATCGATATCTTGATATTTAACATGAACTGAAGGTCCTCAGAGAAGCGTTGGACTCCATAGATCCACATAATGGCGATGGTTTCGAAAATGGCTACCCAAAGTACTCCTAACCCTCCGCCGTAAGTGTCCATTAGGTCAAATATAAACTGTCCCGACAATGATACGCAAGGTATACTGAAAGATGAGAATTTTTTTAATGGACTTGGAATCAAACGAAAGAACCATGGGAAAACCTTACCTGAGCAAAAAGCTGGCTATACAAGCAATTAAACATGTTTTGGCTTTATGCCGACGAGTTATCGGGAACGTGTCGTAGATGGCCGTGAGAATTGTTTCCAAAAGGGCAAATTCCGAATCCAAGCCCAAGGTAAAGAGCATGAAGAAGAACAAGACAGCCCAAAGTTGGGGAATAGGCATGAGAGACACTGCTTGTGGGTAAACAACAAAGGCCAGCCCTTGCTTTTGCTTGACCACATCCTGAATGTCATCCAAACCCAATTTGACCTTGAGGGCCCCAAGGATGGAGAAGATGACGATACTGGCGATTATGCTGGTCACAAAATCCAATGAACTGATGATGAATGCGTGATAGTGAACCTTGGTGCGGAATTTGTTATAAGATCCGAACATGATCAGACCACCCCAAGATACGGAGAGCGAAAAGAACATTTGCTCAGCAGCCAATCGCCACACCGAAATATCCAAAAGTTTCTTCCAATCCGGAATAAAGAAAAATCTAATGAGGAGAAGGTAAAATGTTCAATCAACAGTTGTGAAGTTTGTGGAATATCTTTGAACCTTACTTGATCCCTTCCAATGCTCCCTCCAACATCAGTCCACGGACGAGCAAGATGAGCAGAATCAAGTACGGAAACGTGGCGGTGAAATAGACGACTTTGCCACTGGACTTTATTCCTTTGGACAGGCATAGAAATACAACTGTCCATGAAATGAACAAAGCCAATAACAAGTCCCATTTGATGATTCCGATGTTCCCGAATTCGGACAAGGCATAGGTTCGATCCACGAGCTCGTCCGAGGTCGAGTTATAAGATTCAGTATATGTCATCAGTGGAGCATTATGAAGGCCAAGGACAAACCTCTCCCAATACTGTTCAGAGGCTGGCTGGCAGCGCTGGTCCGAGTTGGAAGCAGAGCATGAAGAATTCGCATCCGTGGGAATATAACATCTGGAAAGACGAGGAAATCCAAGCCTTTTGAGACATTTCAAAACAAACGAAAAAATTTGTCTACTCACGTGGCTTTGTCAGCCCAGTCTTTATCACATGTGTCCCAGGGTAATGTCCATGAGAAAGAGAAGTACATGTAATGGAGACAATAACCCATGACCACATTGTAGTAAATGGCTACTATCAAGGAGAGGGTGCACATGGCGAAACCGACCCCTCGAGCGATCGGGGTCATCCGCCAGACCGAAAATGGTCCCAATTGAGAAAACTGTCCCAAGGCCACCTCCATAAAGTACATAGGTTTTCCTGAAAGAAGAATGATCTTGAGCCGTTTTAAAAGGTCCAAACTGTGATATCGTAACTGAGAATTAAGGATTTACCAACGATAAGGAGCAGGATAAAGTATGGCAAGAGGAAGGCCGCTCCTCCATTGACAAAGGCCAGGTACGGGAACCGCCAGACATTTCCAATCCCCACCGACAAGCCAATACACGAGAAAATAAACTCCCATTGGGATCCCCAATGATCTCGATCCTCGTCAGTCTGTTCCTCGAGCTCGTCGGCGGCAAATTTGAGATTGCTTGTGGGCCGAGATCCTGCTTCACGGGGTAAGCTGTGTCCGGATTCCTGGTTTCCCTGTCGGCGACGCGAGCCTGTGTTTCGACCTAAAGAATAATGGGGAGCGAAAAAATTATGTACTTTCTATTAGTCTATTATTGTTTTAAGTGTATCATTTCAACAACCCATAATGGGAGTGGAAGAGTTTTGGTATAATGAGAAAATTAGACTATGATTGATTTTAAAATAAAAGGAATATTAGTGAGAGGTTCTTGTCTTGAATTCGAAAAATGAGCAAGCAATTTGGGAAGTAGAATGAGCACAGGTCTTGAAGCACATCTTTGAAGTCGGTATAGGTGAAGTTAAGGACAGTGGCAGTTTTTGGGAGAAAATGAGACGGACTTTTCTCTTCTCAAACTTAAAAAGACGCGAAGCGTTCAAAAGTGAAAGTTTAAGTTTTAGATAAATTCTCCCCGCTGAGTTGGGACTAGTGTTTTAACCAAAGAAGAACAACAGTGCAGCAAAGAAGTCACTGCATTTGAGACGAAACTATCAAAAGATCGGGACGGAAACCTTTTCTATATTTTTCCCCGGGTTAAAAACAAAGAAGAAAGTAACAGTAACGGGAGGGCTAAATACTATTACGTTACCTATAACGCTACTCTTCCAGAAATGTAATACGTTACCGGTAGCGTTACTCAAACCCTGTTCATATCCGTTTAAATGTATTGTGTTCATGTATAAGAAATGTCCTGAACGGAAACGATATGTTTCTAGGCCATTCTATTGCTTCAAGATGCTGTTCTGTATTATTCAAGTCTGCTCTAAACACGTATTATTGAATTATTTGTCTTTTTCAGACCAGTAACCTTTTGAAGTATAAATTGTGTCATTTCGCGCTTCGATCTCCCATTTGCAAGCAGATTTTATACCTACTTATCACTTTTTCATCAGCTCAACGAAATCTGATTCATCTTCCTAAAAATGGAACATGAATTAGGAATTGAAACTGAGAGCAAGATTACAATTTGAATGTAATTGTAATTAATCACATTCCAAAATGAAGTAAATCATTGTAATCAATGACATTTCAACATGTAGTGATTGTAATTAATTACATTTCAAAATGTAGTAATTGTAATTGATTACATCCTAAACGAATGTATTTGCCATTTTAATTAAGTACATTTTAGAATGTAATTGACACGAACAAAGAAAATGTTGTGCTAAAATGTACAAAAATGCATATCTGACATTTCTGTGTTCCAGGTAATAATATAAGAGCTAAAGTAAACCAAGTTGTAACAATTTATGCTTGTTTACAACCTTCCAAAAGGAATACTCACTTGTACTCAAACTTGCAGAGCGCGAATCAATGCCAACAATGTATTGCTTTAATGAGGAGTAACAAAATTGTTTCATATCATGAAACCACAACTATCAGAGGTAAATGGTTACATCCTGAAGCAGGGAAACTTTTCACTTTGTTCCTAATAATTTTTCCAATTTGTTCACTTACGACACATAACACGAGTGACCTGGAGTTGGTCTATAACCCAAACCCCTCATCAGAAAGGGAGATGTGATGGATCGAGCACGTGCTCGGACTCATCCAAACGAAGTGCAAAACAGTATTTGCACATTTGATCAATCTTTAGGCGTGATCTTGTGTTGTCTTGGAACGCAATCCTATTTTGAACGGATAACGTAACAGCCTCTTCGTGTATTCCAAAGGATCCCTATTTTGTATTTTGAGGTGGCAATTTCCATTTGCAGAGCACCAGGATTACTCTCTGTGTATTGGTTTGAGTGTGCCACTTTTTTCCTTGGTTCTGCCTTGGAAACTTGTTTGGGAGGTGGTCTACAAGTGTGACCTTATTTTTAGTTACTGTGACGTTGACCAAACGTGATTCTAAAAAAATATCAAACCCTTAGCTAGTTAGATGGCTCTGCGTTCATTTACTAGAGCATCACCTCACACTTTGACGAGGCATTAGTCGTTCCTCAATAAGAGGAACGGATTACAGTTACAAATACTTTGGCCAAAAAAGTAATTCGTTACACAGCCGTTACTTGACAAAAAAAGGAATGGCATCACTCGTTACAGTTACGTTAAATAAAATTTTAAATTACCAATATTTCAGTTTTTTTGCCTCACCACTCTTTGCAACAGTCCTAAAATTTAGAGTTTTCCTGCCATGTCATGCTAATGTGCAGGGCTCGGAAAGCATATCTGTTTGAAGGCCAAATAATAATTTTAAACATATTTTGAAATCACGAATAAATGAGAATAATCTTCTCGTCTTCAACTGCTGGGATTCCAATCCCGGTAGCGGTAAGGAAGTCCGAAAAAAAAAGATTTTTTTTTTTCTCAGCAAAAAGAAAAATTCTGATTTTCAAAGATACAAACCTATTCAAAAGCAAAAAGACAAAAAAGAAGACAGCAAATTTCAGTTCAAATAAGACAAGCAGGAACAATGTGAATGGAAGAGTTATTTCGAAGGGGGATTTCGAAGGGGGGAAGATGAAGTACAGGTACAAAAGATATATTTTAGTATACATCTTCAAAAGTATCCATTAGCTTCGCCTCAACCACGTTTTACGGTCAAATCCAGTTATTGTAATGGTTTAATACATGTTTCATTTGCCCTCCCCCTCACATCAAAAAAATATCTGTAGGGAATAATAGGCATTGATTTCTTGGCAAGCCTTAATTAAGTCAGACTGGAAAAGTTTTTGACCAAAAATGCTCATCAATCGCACGCTCAGATGCAAACTAAATCCACCAACCCTAATTCAGTGGAAGATCAGATATTGGAACAATGACAATGTCATTTTTAATTTTGAGCCCCTAGGGATTGCATTCCCAGTAATGGTAAGGAAGGACACAAAATATGTGAACTCTAGTCCTTCCATATTCCATTGACAGATGGCTTTTTTTTCTTGGGTTCAAAGCAATCATATCTACTAAAGCCCCCTTGCGTCAAAAAACACTCTACTTAATATTATGACTCCGTTTTGTAATTAACCAAGGTAACTATGCCACGAACCTACCGTTTTAAATCATGGCCAGGATCCAATCGACCCTAAATCAAATGGGGTTCAAATATCAATGTGGAAGTAAAATTAAAACTATTTATCTTCGACTTTTGCCCTTGTTTCCCCTTGTTAGGGCGTCATCTCTTGGTGAAGCTATGAAATCCGTTTTAACATCCACCATTGGTATTGCAATTTAGCAAGAACATTCACAAGTCAAGAACTCCGAAATTGATGGAAAATAAGTGAAAATCCATTCAAAGCCTACTTCTTGCTACTTAACTGATTGGCAAGATCTATTTGTAAGTACAAGTAAGATAACAATTTTTATTCTCTATTTTTTGCAATCTTCAATCATGTGATAAATTTGCTGCGACTCGAGTGAACACCAGACTGTTGAATGTACTATAATGGTAATTGGAATGGGGTCGGTGGTAAAAACGTTAAAACTCAAAGAAAGTCATTGAACATTACAATATATTATCGCTCGTTTTAGTGTCATCTAATGTTGAATTTTTCAGATCACGATTGAGCTCTACAATCAATCAGGATTCTAAAATATTCTTTTTTTAAGAACCTGCATTTACACTCGTGGGTTTAACATACCTGTACTCTTTTGTTATTTTATGGACTTTTTGTTATAAAAGGTTATGTAGCTGATATCACCAGTAATTCATACTTATCCACGATGTTTGCCGTTAGGTTAAGCATTAAACTCCCTGATAGCAAAAGCTAACTCATTACTTTTCAGATTAGCTAAAGACTCTAAAATATTGCTACGTGACATCAAGATATCTTCGATACCGTGATAGGGTGCAAGATAAAACGCTCCTTTTTGTGTCAACGCCATAAATCTTCCTTGAAGATGACATTGATGCTGAAAGAAAAATGAGTCATTCTGAGATGTCAATTTATATCCCGACCCTTCTTGGTAAAACATCTCTCGCGTCACCATTCTCAGAAATTGGGGAACATCGGACCAAGAGTAATGATACTGCAAAACCCGAAGGAAGATTTTGAAATAAAATCTTAAAAACTGTCATTAAGAGCGGTAATTGACGTTTCAGGTTACGGAAAAGAAACAAATTACGTTTACATTTATGTTGCAGATTCAAATGAGTCACAGTTTCTTGACTGTATAAGGTGTTTGATCGTGCTTTTGATCTGCATTCGTTATAACTGTTTTACATTCCGTAATGAAAAAAAACGAGCATTGCAACAAATCTCGAAAAGGGTTGACACAAACGCAGTTAAGTTATATATCGAAGATAACATCTCGGACCGATGACTGCCACACCAAAAGGGACATTTTTGCTCAAAAATCATGCAGATTTTTCAATAGAATCCTTGAAAAAACATTTCAATGTTGATGATACATTCTTCGGGCAAACTATCGGTTATGATAATTTTGAACCATATGTGTCAATCTGGACATCGGTACTTATAAAGAATCAAGTGCTAATTTAAGGAAAGTTTGCCCCAAGAATTGTATTATTGAGGCTCCTAAATTTGTTCTCGATTTTTTAAGTACAGTACAACACTAACGAACTCATGAAAAGTAACTATTCTTATGCCTAAAAACAACAACCAGAAAGTAAATGAGTAAGTTCCTTATTTCAAAGAGTAATGACAACTTCTCAATGTCAATTCCATCAGGAAACGGAGAACTGAAATAATCTAGGAGAAAAGTGAAGTGTTCCATCATTTTATTAAGTATGCTTCCATTTCTGTGATTTGAACGGTAACCTGACTCGCCTTGAACAGAAATATATCTTTCGTTGAGTTACTTATATGACGATCGACCTGTTTGTGGTAAAACAAAGTGCACCTTTTTTCCTTACTAGATAGGTAAAACCACGCGTGTCTCCTGCAATCCCTTAAGATGTCTTAATCCACAAATCGGCCTCAAATATAGAAGTCCCTTCACAGCTTCACGATTGAACGCTAATCTACAACCTGATCATTCCTGAAATCAGAACCTTAGAGATCCGTCATTCATTTACAATTCTGCCTATTACGTACACGCTTTTGTGCGCCGGCAAATGTGCCGGTATTGAATATGAATCATTTTCAAGGGTGTAACTAACCGACGGGTCCAAGCCGCGCGCATAATTCAAAATCGAGGCTAGCAAAGCGGAAAGGGCCATTTTTTGTATAAATGCAACGTTAATCTGGATAATGAGAAAGAAACTGCATGGTTAAACAGCCTTATTGAATGATCAAACACTCCATGACTTTTTCCCCCTCTTTCCGCCCCTTCAAGGGTTAATCCGACTAATACGAACGTTAGCCTCATGCCGCCCATTAACATGTTTAATTTGCCTTTGTCCAAGTTCCATAGCATGTGTACTAAACATAATGATGCTTCAAACGTAATACATGTCCTACCCTCTGAGGATGTGTGAGTGTACGATGTTGGCACATACGGATATGTGTTCCTCCATTTGTCTTCAACAGTGGGACCTTCTGGGAAGTAGGCGTCGTAATTGGGATCATAGGACCTCATGTAATGATGGTA
Organism: Tigriopus californicus; assembly: GCF_007210705.1. NCBI lineage: Eukaryota > Metazoa > Arthropoda > Copepoda > Harpacticoida > Harpacticidae > Tigriopus > Tigriopus californicus. Next base: position 13,985,134 of record NC_081446.1, read on the forward strand.
ACCTTCAGCTCCATAGGCGCTATTGTACGGACCTCCATAGCTGAAAGAAAACATCATTCCTTGACGTGAGGATTGCCGTTCCGCTTCTGCGAATAATTTGGCATGCATTAATACGGTGAAGGTGAACTTTTTTTTGTGAATGCGTGAGTGGTTGTAAGGATTGAATTCACCGCTGACAAGGAGCTGATTGCTTGGCCCCAATTTCCACCCACTCTCATCGGAATTTGGCTTTGAATTTCAATTGCCCATCATCTCAATGATGATGCATGTACGCGTACATAATCTTGACTTAATCCAGGGTGGAGCACCAACTAATGGACGGGAAACACTGTGGGGAGGGAAAACCTACGGATGAATCATCCAAATCTCTATTGGCACCTTTTGGATTCCATTCGATTCTCGAGTCCAATCTTGTCCAGATGACTGAAATGCGACATGACTCTAAGGTCGATCTGCTAGCGGTTTTCTCAAGATGATGAATTGACACAAAGGTTTATTTCTCCATCTTTCTTAGAGAAACAGTAGTGGGCTCAAGGACACTTCTACGTATACAAATTTATGCACCGAGATTGAGCGTTGTGTACCATTCTTGCATATTTGCCATGATCCCAATGACTTGAGTCTCTTTGCAGACCTTGAGCCCTCCCTCAGACCACTTACAAGCGAATTTATATGCAATTAATGTCGTCTCAAACCTACCCGTAGTGTGGGTATCCACTGGCAGCATTGTACCCATAGATAGGATAACCACCCGTTGGAGGGTACTGAGAACTGGGAGCCGTCGGATAATAAACGGCCGGAGTGGCGTAATCAAATCCACTCCGGGAGTGTTTCCTGGATGGCATGATGACGAATTCGGTTGGAATTGATCACCCACAATCGATCTCTGGATCAACTCACATTCCCCATCCCTCCACGGAAACACGAAAACACCGCACTTGCTCAACACAACCCCAAAAGATGCTTCTGGTTCTTGGGAGGTTGGGCCTCAATTCACTCAGTCGAAGACACACTCACTGTGTCTCTAGTAGACTCTGTTCTCCTCTCATTCCCCATTCACAGGGGTCGCTTTGTCGACAAAGACGGTTTACCAAGTGCCGATGGTTTAGGTCGTTGGTTGGTCGTTCCTAAGGCATACAACAAGTGGAGACCGTAACACCTTGAGGGGAAATTCCTGGGCAGGTGGGTTTGGCCAACTCTCTCTGTCTCAGTAGGGTGTGAGTCTCTTTCTCTCTCTTTCTCTCTCTCTCGCTCTCATGCCCAAGTACACACACGCATACACATGTGAGACTCAAAAAGCACTGCCCAAGTCGGTTGGATTGGCCCCCAAACTCCTGCAAACTTGGCTCTTCACCTCGCTTGGACCAGATTGGGGATGAAAGTGGCGTGTGTTGGGCCCATGAAGGTGAACGACTAACCATCTACCGACCGATGGATGATTCCAACCACCTCCGTCCACTCGATTCAGGTCCAACGAACGAAGGGAAAGAAGCACTGGAAGAGCCTGGGAGATGGGAGGGAGAGCGGGGAAGCGCATCTTTGGTTTGATATCAACTCCAAAGGCACACACACACACACACACACACACACACACACACACACACAAATATACATACTGTCCTGAGTTTTTGATGAATCATGCGCAAGATTTGTTGGAAATCATTGCAAGTAACCGGGGTGATTTGCTTTTGGAAGAAGGAGACTCCGTTGCTTTTGTTGTGGGAGCAACAGACTTTGGGGATGGGCTGCAAATGATCATCCTGGTGGAGGATGTTTTCCTCTATCGGTACTGAAGCATTGGCCCACCTATGGAAGATACACTCATTGGCTTGCCCTGGGAGAGCGAATGAAGATAATTATCTTGCTCAACCATCTTTATCATGTCACTTTCATATCTGGTTATGTTTTACCTCTAAAGGTTGGACTTGATTGGAGTTCAAATAAATTGCTAGCAGATGCAAATCTCGGGGGTTGGTTATCCTACCTCGTTTATATTGAAGACTCTGCAATTTGCTGCAGTTCATTATCAGATTGTAGCTTTTAAATTGCTTCGCACTTCGTTTCAGGCCCGCTCCGAAATCCTGGACATTCCTCTTTCTAGCACAAAAACCATCCAGCCCAATTTGAAAACCAGCCAAAATATCGTCCAACATTCTTGGCTATTTGAGATGGTTCGAACCCGCCAATTACCTGGTTTAATTAAGGTGTCAAGGTTCATTAACTGGCACAACGATCAAAGGAGATACTCGGGCATGAACTTTATTTATCTGTGAACTCGCGAAGGTAAATATTCATTTCTTGAAGAATTCTTCAAATATGGCGTCAATGCCATCCTCGGCATATTCCACTACGGTTCCGTGTGACTCCGGCATCCCGAGAATCATGGCGGACAGTTCTGAAGAATGGAAGAAAAGAGATGCCATCCCGATTTCGAGTAACACGGTGTTTGTTCATCCGCATGTAAAAATCCTTGGCGATCTTCATTCATGGTCGGACATTGCGGTTTTATTCATCCGTCGGACGGGAAACATCAATCAAAAAGACTTTTATATTGCATGACCAATCACACAACAGAAATACTACCACCATCTATTTTGGATCAATCTAGTTGTTTAAGGTCAATGGTCAACGGCGTCAAATTGATTAATGATCACCAGAGTCCGGACTTTTCTGTGAGCAAAAAACACCTTCAGACATAGAAAATATTGTATGAACAAAGCAATGAAAATGTATCTCTGATCTAAGATCTCTAGAAAGACAGGTACGATCTAAATAATACAACTGAACGGCAAGAAAAACATCTCTTTAATCAAGTGACGTGTTAAGGGAAAATGGTAATTTAGTTGGATTAGATTGCATTTGATAGAAAAAGATCGATCTGGTTTTTCTCTCCAGTTTGTTACCGAACAAATTTTAGGTTTTTTTTACATTCCTTATGTTTCAAACGAACTTCAGTCGTAATTAGTGGGTCCTAGATAGTACTAACAAAAATTGGTTTGTCTTTTGCTTTCTGGTTATCTTTCATTGTTCATTTCAACTACCATTCAAAAACACTATGCGCAAAAAAGAGTGTAGGTTGAATGAGAAATTACCCACGTGAAAAAATTGGGAAAGGGGGGAAAATACCCCACCGCCAAGAGAATGCAATAGTAGTTGCTTTATTGCGAGTAAAATAGAACTCGAAAGATGGCAAGTTTTATCAAAAATATTGAGACACCATTTTTGGTTAACTTTGAGCAGGATTTCAGACGATGACTGCGCTTGCCTTGGAAACTTCAAAACTTCGATTCTATACCAAATTGAATCACATCAAAATCCGGGCTCTAAGTATCATCGTCACTGAACGATCGTCACAACGTCAACATTAAACACGATTCCAAGGTCTGTGTTGTAATATTATTGCATGAGCGTAATGAAGTGCATAACCAAACAGGGGATTTAACCACACTTACTCTTTCCGGGTTGGGGACGGTACAGACACAATATCCTTTTCCCCATCGCCACAGCACTCCCAATTTCAAAGCCCACGCCCAGTGATGGCACGGTAACCTCGGCCACAACAACTGAATGATAAAATTTGTACAATGATTGAGTGGCATAAATCTATGTTCTTGGCAATTGGATTTTTCAAAGGACATTTACCAATACTCAGAAACATGCATATAGTTTAATAAACTCTTTGGTTTCAATAAATGGACTTCATATCTTTCTTCAACGAAAAAACGATCGGATATCTCTTTAAACTTATTTTGTAGGGTGTCATAATTCATAAAAAACAAATGATGAGTTTGTGATTTACTTTCGAGTATTCTACATTTTATTTGACGTTTTATTTGACGTTCTCTTTTGTGCGTCGATATCCAAACGTGCATAGTTTGATCAAATGACTTGCTTACGGATTTATTCTCTTCTTGGGCAGTCAAAATGTAACTGACACAACCAAGTAACTTGATAGATTGTAGTCGAACTTTACATTAGAGAAAAAGTAGTGTTCATTTCATAACTAACAAAAAATCAAAAATTGACCCATCCCTAAGGTAATCGCATGGATGGCTTACTATAGAGGTTCAGGAATCGAAAAGAAAACTTTTAAGGACCCCCACTTCTTTCGAACCCGTGCAAATGGGCTCAAATACAGTGAACCCTAGTTCGCATTCTATTCTAACTCTACCCATATGGTAAGTTATCAAGTGTGAGCATGCCAAACTTCCCCACCTACAGAGCTCCCACAATGTAATTTAAGTGGGGTAACAAAAAAATAAGAGTACTCAAGATTTTTAGCCTAAGCTAGTAACGGACAAAGCAAAAAACTAACGTTCGATGAATTGTGATAACAAGTTACCATCGCATTCATCGAGCAATTCCATGTCTCGGTCGTAGATCTGGCGATCGTTCTCCTCGTGCTCACCGCTCATGCCCGTCACCAATGGATCCGCCACAAACGGGGTGAGGATCCGTCCAAACTTAGACAACTTGTCCGTCAATCGACCGTACAAGTCCACATCTTGCCGTCCAGCACGGATGCTGCCACAAAAATAAATGGCCAACGACATGTTGGGTCTATTCCTGCACAAATCATTGTACGTACGTAAGTTCAGGTTCGGATAGCACTCGAAGGATAAGGTAGGTAAGGTGTATTAGTAAAGTCAATTTTGTCTAATACAGCATGTAAGTGATTAAGTAAGTGAGACAGGAAGGACCTATTCGACGATGGGTGTGGGTGTGTCCTTGGTCTTTTGAAGGACCTTCTTGGTCTTCACCACCTGTTTCCGGACACTCCGTTCGATCTTGAGCTTCCGCTCCTTCTCACGCACAATTTCGGCGTTGGCCTCGTCTAAGAGCTCTCTGGTTCGACCCAAGAGTCGCTCCAGTTCTTGGATCCTTACATAGCAATCGCATTGACTACTGGAGAACCTTCTGGGTTGATTGCTCACATCCGACAAATGGGTTCGTCGCTTATCGCCCAAAGCCACCTCTGACTCTTCCAGGACTTCATTGGAGAGTACCACTTTCTTTTGGCCATGGCTGCAAGTCTCGGTCTTAGTTGTGATCTCCCGCATCAATCGGCCTTTGATGCAGATGAGCTCTTGCATTTGTTGTTCTTGATCATGTTTGCTCTTGGTTAGATGGGTGATTTCCGTTTGTAACTCGTGGATTCTGGTATCAGATTGCTGTTCTAAAGTGTGGAGATCGCTTTCGTATTTCCGAACGATGAGCTCAAGTTTCCGATCGGATTCATGAAGTTTCTCGCTTAATTTGGCCTTCTGGCCTTCTATGTTCTGGATCTCCTCTCGCAGGCCTTGACTGTCCTGTTTAAGCTCGTTTTCTCGACTTTCAAGCTCTTGAACACGGGCCTGGAGGTTCTGAGTGTTTCTTTTTTCACTCTCAAAGTCTTGAATTTGACTGCGGAGCATTTGGTCGGTTTTCCGCATTTCTTCCAGATTGCCATTCAAATCTCGGACTTTGCGAGTCAATCGCTGATTGGTCTGACTCACTTGACTCAACTCTTCCATAACAGTGGCTATGTTCTCGTCCAGCTCGTTCTTGATGTCGGTCAACTGTGATGTGAGGGTTCTCTTTTCGTCCTTCAAACTTGTGATGATCTTATTGGCCTTGGTGAGTTGATTGTGGATCTCGGTGAACTCCGTTTTGAATCGCTCCTCTTGAGAAGACAATCTGGCCTTGAGTCCGATTACTTTGGCCTTGGATTTTCGGTACTTGTTCAAGGACAGCTCGTCTGAGCTCTCAGAATCTTGACGAGGGGGGCTGGACTGGAACACGGAAGTCTTTCTTTCAAGGCCCATGCGCTTTTGAGATTCTTTCATATCGGGCTGACTCCAGCCATCCTCGTCGTCCGACTGATCTTGTTTATGGTTCTTGAGATTGGCCTTCACGTGTTCTAGCTCCTGTTGGGCCTGGATACGGCCTTGGACGTTTTCTTTGAGTTCCATGATCAAGGAGTGATAGTCATAGGCCTTGGAATCGATCTTGACTTCCTGATCTTGGTCAGCTTCAAGATCAGCTTCCAGTTCCGATAAATGAGGCGCAATAAATTGAGGAATCTCCACGGCCATGGAACTTCGTTGCGTCTCATCCAAATCTTCGTCCATGAATAATGACTTTGAGAGGGATTGCGAAAGACGTCGACCTTCTTCGATAGAGTTCTGCAAGGTTTCCCGCATTGAGCCGGACAAGACTGACAGATTCCAGATGCCATCTTTACCATCCATGGCTATGAGTCGTTGAAGAAAGTCGACCAGTTCCACCAAGCGTTGTCGCATGGTTTCAATGACCCCCTGAACGTGATGAGTGTAGGTTTCAGCAGATTTTCGGTAGGCCAAATCGGCTTTTTTAACGGCCTTTTTCAAGGCCTGTGCTTTGAATTCTCGCAGCTCCGTTTTGAGACACTCTACTTCCCGCGTTAGCCAAACATTCTCGGGGATTTGAGAACTTGGCGAAAGAGTCTGAAGTTGCTCGATCTCATCCTGAAGGAGTCGCTCGCGCTCATGAGCCTCCTTGAGAGCCTCTTGCAACTCGGTCAGAGCTCCCGGTGATTTCTCCTCGCGATGCGAATCTTGCGAAAATCCAGATTGGTTGGACGAATTGGCGCGGTATTTGCGCACTTTCGTCTTCAGGAGCTCGTATTGTTCCTTGAGGATGGCCAGAGCCTTGTCGCGTTTCTGAAGCTCTTTCTCCATCTTCTCATTTTCCTTCAATTTGATCACATTCGCATCGGCGAAGCCTTGCAAACATATCTGGCTCTTCTCTACGGTCTCCTTTAAACTCGATATATCCGTTTCGTGGACTCGAATCTGGTCGTTCAGAGCCCGGATTTCCTCTTCTTTCTGCCCTAGCTTTTCTTCCAATTCCTTGACGTGTTCATTCTCCTGTCTTCTTTCTCGCTCTACATTGGCCATACGCTCAGTTTCAGCACGGGAATCCCGGAGATCCGAATTCAATTGGTTTAAACGTCCCTCCATCGTGACCACTTCCTCATTTTTACTCCGAACCTGGATCTCCAATTGCTCGACAGTAGCTTTTAATCGATCTATCTCCTCCTTTTTCTCGGCCTTGATAGTTTCCATGTCATTTTGCAGTGATTGCATCGCATTGGATTTGGCTTCCAGATCCCGTTCCACGGATTGCAGCTTGTGTTCCATCTCTTGAGCCAAATTTCGGCCCCAATCGTCGCCAAAAGCCTCGCGAAGAAGCAATTGACTTTGCTCGCCCACGGTCGTCGGGTCCGCCTCTAAGGGTGAAGAATCCTCAAAGGTAGGATCTTCGGTGACACTCGATAGATTATGCGTTCCGCGCCCACCGGATTTCAAGCTTTGAGTGCCCTCATCCAATTGGGAGAATTGGGACTCGAAAAGGGATTGCTTCAGACTGTGGAGTTGAGTTTCAAAGTGACTGCGATCACGTAATCGCTCCATTTCGAGATTCTCCATGGCGTCATAGGCTTCTTTGAGGAGCTTGGTTTTCTCATGCACTTCGGTCTTCATGGTCTCATTTTCCACTCGCAAGTCGATGTTGATCCTGCCGAAAAAAAGGTCGCTTTAATAACCTGAGTACCAACACAAAAACAGCTGAAAACGAGTGATTTTTGAGTCACTCAAACTGAACTGGATACTTCAAGTCACCCTTCAGGACGTTCATACTACTTCCCAGGCTAATAAACATGTTTTCCGGCATGAAACGGATAAACGGATGCGTCGGTGGCCAAACTCGGGCCGGTAACATCCCATAAATCATGGATGGATGCGACATGAAAGAGCTAGCTATGTACTCTTTCTGACGTGGAGGCCCGGGCTAGCCAATTATTATTTGACCCTTTGACTACTTATTATTTGACCGGCTGGCACCGATATCCCATTCCGTGGGAGAAATATGCCTGGCTACTATCTCGCTAGGAATTATGAATTGAGCCATCTTAGCCCTGTTCAACTTGGAACAGCCGACCCATGGTTTGGCTCGTCTTCTTGGGTGCGTGGGGGATTTCGGGATGGACCATCATCCATCATCGATTGTTGGGGGACTTGAATTTTCAATGATATCCTCCATTGTTATCCCGCAGTCGTGCATGATAATGCCCCCCCCCCGCCCCCCACCCACTTTTCCTTGGCTCAAGGAGTTCAACCGATCCCATTTTGATGCTCCATCCATTCATCCATGCTTTCAATCATCTCTCCCTTGCTTGCCAGACCTAAGACCGACTCACTTGTACACATTGTCGCGATCCTCTTTGTGGGGTTGGCCCAGTAATCCGTAACGTTCTTCCAGCAGATAAATCCGCAATTTCAGCGATAAGTTGTCTTTGCGCAGTTGCTGGATCTCGTCCTCATAATGGCGCAAGTTGAAACCGGACCCGGGTCGGGCCCCGCCCCAACCGCCGTCCGAAACCCCGCCCATGGATTCCGAGTGAAACAGCCCGGCCCCAGTGGGCGTGGGCGTGACCACCAAGGGTCGCAGACTCGGCGGGGCCTGACTGGTCTGGGAGTGGCCCGAAGGTGTGGGTGAAACGGGTGAAACGGGCGAGAGGGGCGGAGGCAAGACCGAGTCGTCGTTGAGCGGCAAATCCGGCGAATCCATATACACACTCTCGTCCATGATTACCGAGGCCGTGGTCATCCCGCCTGCCTCGATCGATATCGATAGCCACGAATCTTACCCACCAACCTTCCAGTGATCCCACTTCCCACTACCTCCTTTGGGCCCGTCTGACCTGATCCTCCGCCTGCTTTTGGGGGAGCCCAGAATCGATGGATGTGAAGGAACGGTACGGAATCGACGACTAGCCCAAAAGCTGAATGAGTTCGCTCTCCAATTTGAAGGCGACGGTTGGTCGAGTGACCTCTCAACCGAGGTCCAGCTGGAAATTGGTCCATTTGCCAGGCTTAGGCCAGGTCCCACGCCTCTCATTTATGCTCTTAGCCCTTGCACGGTCAATGCCGGCCTATGCTAGGACTTGGACCGGATTGGCCCGTGCAATCCAGGTTGAACTTGGTGGGTATTTGGTCTTTAGTGTTTTATTGCATCTGGTCACACAGAGGGGACCCTCGACGACTTAGCGGTAAGCGTTATTCTCCACCGATTAGTTGGTGGTGCTACTTCTTTCAAATCTTAACCTGACCTAATCAAACCTAATCTAACCTTACCTAAGCTAACCCAACCTAAACTAACACGATATTAACAACCCTGAAAGTCTCTATCTCAACTTTTCTAACAGTTTGTCACCAATTTAAAAATGAGCACCGCCCACTGATCGGTGGAGAATAACGTTTATCCGAATTAGCCCTCCATGTTGACTTTTATCCCTCCGATGGCCCAGCGCCATTCAGCGTGATGTGAAAACTATCCATAGAAACTAGAGTAAGAGTAATCATCGGATGCCCACACTCCGTAATCAGGAGTGGGCGGATTGGAAAGTGGGTCACGTAATTTGATGTTTTAGCCCGAAAACTTCTTGTGACAGCTGGGTAAGATGTATGTGTACTTTGTCCTCAAGAAGATCATTTATGTATGTAAAAAACAATAGAGGGCCTAAAATACTGCCCTGTGGCACTCCACAAGTTAGGGTCGGAAGATCTGACGTATTATTGTTTATTTCTACTTGTTGTTGTCTATTTCTTAATATTTCTTAAAACGTTCTTATTATATCCATATTTGTCAGGTTTTTTAAACAGGGTATCGTGGTTAACTTTGTTAAAGGCCTTTTGAACGTCCAAAAATGTTGCAACCGAGTATTTCAAATCTTGGTTCATGGATAGATTGTTCAGAAAATTTTGAATGTCATGCATCGTGAAATGATTCGGCCGGAAGCCAAATTGCTCATCTGCAAGGTGGTCTTCTGCAAAAGAATGAAACATTTGCTTGTACACAAATTTTTCCAACACTTTAGAAAATACAATTCTATTCTCACTCAAATGACATATTTTCCCACACAAACTTTCAAATCATTCTTCGATATACATTGCCATTCAGCAATTTTCATTCAGCACCTCATAGCAATTTCATATAAACCTCTAAGGGTATATCGCATGCTAAAGTTACCAAAAAATGCAAAATATGGGACAAGTCTTTGCCAAATGACTTTTTCATTTTGTATTGAAGGAAAAGAAAATGTAATTGAAAGCAATTCTGATTGAACAAGGCGCAGGACCCAGGATATAATAACCCAAGACACTAAAGCAAGGAAACCCCACTTTGTGATCGACAAACCTTCCCCGCCAAGAAAGGTCTAAACTTTTGATGCTGCCATTTTTGAATGTCAATTATTGGCATAATTATTGAACAAAATATGTGACTAATATCATTTTCGTAACCATTGATGGTATGGGCTTAAAACAAGGCATGCAAATAGACTTAAAATGACTTTAAGCATGTCTTAAAGTACTGCTACTGAAAAGCGCTAATTAGGTTTTCTTGATTAAGCAAGAATTTGCTCTAAACACAATCAGTCAATACTCTTTTGCTAATAATATTATTTTAGCAAGTTGTTTCAGAAACATCTTGACCAAATTTCAAGTAATTTGATGCGTTTGCTATGAAACAATGGTTCTCCCTATGGGAATGACCCGCAATCCAAAAGTAGACATACTGTAGCTCTGAGCTAGCTACATCTTGTTCTTTAAACTCATTTTGATGCTGCATAATCATGGAATAATATATCTTAAGATATATGGATATTTCGGATGTTTTTGACAAAAAAACAATTTATTGGAGTCCAAAGTTCAAATTGAGATCTAGTGCACTGTTCTTTGGCATTACTCTGTGCCCTTAAATATTGTCTGCCTTTTATGCAAACTTCCTAATAAGTAGAAATTTAAACTCTACTGAAGGATACTCATTCATTTTTCACCTATGTCTGAGGTTTTTTGTCAAATGTGTGAATTAAAAAAAAAGTCAATCGTCCGTCCCAGATATTCTAATATGTTAACATTTATGTACATGCACTTTTACTGCCCATTCCATACATTTCTTTCATATTTTGTTAGTGTAAGTTCCTCATCAATTAGTAAAATGATTCTTGTTAATGCTCTATCTATGCGTGTTTTGAGCCAGTTTTACGCAATATTTCACTGATTTGAAAGACAATTTGATTGTTTTTGATTAATTTGATGTTCATGAGCATTTCATTTATTCTTCTGACTTTCAAAATTGATTCAGAAATATTTAGTATATGGACGGTGTGTAATATCAAGGAGATCATCATTTAATTAAAAGCACTTAAATGTACTTTGTAGTATGGATAATCTTGTTTTATTGATACTAGATTGACAGTCTTGATTCCACGCAATGGCCTTGCTTGGCGGTCAGGGGAAAGCCGTGTCGTTTCCTTTCTTCAGAGTCCCTGAAAAACCTTACATTTCCGCTTTTGATGGATCATAAAAGAAATTGTTGAATCACTCAATTTTGGAAGCAATCTAAAAGTTAATTGTTTTTAGCCACAATCAATAAGTTATATCAAAATGAGTGGAAAATGTCGTATGGGTCCCCTAACACAAACAATAACTATTGTTGCAATTGCAACTTCATAAAACTCCAGATTCTGTAGTCCTAAAAGCTTCTTGATGATTCCTGTCTGAATTTGGTCCTTGACCTTTGGGGGACTGTCATTGAACTATTGTTTCCAGAACTTAATCCTGTGGCTGTTTCTTCTCAAAGTTCATTCAGCCTCAACGTACCGTCAGTGTGTTGTGACATGTATTACCTCAAAAGGCTAATTTAATGAATTAATTCAATTAGTGTCAGAAAAGCTCACAAAGTAAATTTCAAGCATATCAGTGCATGGCTAACAAATAAATGACCGTTTGAAGTATTTTGGGCCTAAAATCTTGTTCTCTTAGACGTACGGTGTATGTGAATATTTGCAACTTGGCTGGGCCTGGCTGTCTAACAAATCATAGAGTCTCTCAGGACTGGGGAAGAAAGCTTCGGGAGGCCTCCCTAGAAGCAGGGCATTAGTAACGAAATTACAGTAATTCGTTCCTTTTTTCGAAAAAGGAACAGTAATTGCATTATATTTTAAAATTGTGTAATTGTAACGACCCAAAAACCAAGACAATTACTCGTTACTTGTTCCTTTTTCAGCTTCCAGAATGGCCTTTAACTTTTTGTTTATCTAGTGACACTGAGGAACCTTAAGGTTCAACAGAAATTGCCATTTCTTGCTAATTCCATCTAGCACATTATGATCAAAGAAATTCAGGCTTGAAAATTAACCTTGCTTTTAACTACTCTGAGGGTGTTCTCAGTTTTTAATCTAAAATTGCATTTGCAATTGAAGTCTGTTAAACTGAAGATCTGATTCAGTGCAATTGTCAAGCAAGGAAAGTCTTTCTTTGGCTTAAGTAGATGTAGCAAATTTCCAAAGCTGCCACATTTCCACAACTTAAGGCATAGGCTTCTAACATTGTCTATTACTGTTTTTCATCATCACTTTGTGCGGCATTGCTTCAAACCTTCAACAATCATTAACCCATCCAGGGTCCCAATCTTGACTCCTCAAAGCATTATGATGCAATACATTTTGCACAATTATTCTCCTTTCTTTATGGCGACAAATTTGTCATTGGACTATTGGAAGATATACTGATATGCATGATGACATTTGTTCCCTTGTACGGTGTCTTCTCTTTGGAAGTTTTGGGTCAGGCCGCCATTTGAGGCGTTGTGTCCATCCACATATTGCACTTTGGAAAATAACAATAAAATAATAGATAGATAAGCAGTAAGGAATAGATTATGCCAATGTTAAATGTCAATGCTCATTATTGAAAAATGTTGACATGAAGTTGTCCAATGTTAGACCTTAGGATTGCTTGAATCACATTTTCTTTGGAGGAGAATGTTCTTGATGGGGTAAATCCATAGAATATTGGTAATCTAAAATTTTAGTTCAGGTAACGCCATTACATATTTTTTCAAGTAATGGTTGAGTAACGAATTATTATTTTTGACCAAGGCAACTGTAACTGTAATTTGTTCCTTTGATTGAGGAACAACTAATGCCCTGCCTAGAAGGTAATTGATTATGGCGTTAGCTAATAAACATGCACTTGATTGGGAGGGAAGAGTTGGTTCAGTTACAGAGGCCTTGCTTACGCACTTATGTATTAATCAGGGGGTAACCCAAGGCTCAAACTAATAACTCATATAAAATATGCGTCATCTTCTTTTACCTGGTTCTCACTGATTGGTATTGGTCAGGAGCCGTCACGAGACAACAGCTGATCATGGGCATGAAAAAAGCTCAAAACAAACGCGTTGTTTGGAATACTTGACTTACTGCATTCTGTGCGCCAGGCAATCATTTTGTTGATCCCCTTGATGATTTTGTTAGAGAGTATGGCACATTTTACCGACAACCCACCCACCCTGACCGGCCAATGCCGACGTTCCAGTCAGAAAAAGGGCTCTTCTTAAAGGGTTTTGGCAGATCTGAGGCACAATTTCATTTATTGTGAACCGCCCCTGATCATGTCTGAATTCGGAGGATCAAAATCCCATCCATTGCCCTATCAAGGAAAATGCAAGATTATATTGCTGACCTGAGTGAACAAGAATCCAAGCTTCAAATCGCCTTCCTTCCTCAGTTCGACAAACCATAGGGAGCAATCCTCATTGTCATATGTTGAACCTGGCAAAATAATTCTGAGAGGATCCATTAACATCCAGAGCTGTTAGAAGATTAACGTTATCTAGCTTTGATGCCCAAACACTCACTCGTATCTTCATTATTTCAGGTTGATAAAAACTAAAGACAATTACTTCATTTATTGTATTGCTTATTCATACTGTCAGTCAAAGACACGTATTTGGTTAATGCCTATCAGTATATTTTGAGCTCAAACTTCTTGGTGTTCAATACTGATGTGATCAATCTGCCTGCGTCTTAAACTTTCAAACCAGTACTGCCAAGTTTGATCAAAGCTGGATTTTTGATGTCAAGAAACGTACATTTTCTGACCAAAAAATATTCAGCAGCGATCAAACTTGGCAGTACTGGTTTGAAAGTTTGAGGTGTCGGCAGATTGATCACAATCAGGAGTGTTCAATAATCGTGTTGTAGATATGAAGGAACGCTATCTGATTGACCTCACTCACTCTCAGGTGTTTTCTACTACTTCCACTATTCCACTCATTGGTATTTGCAGAATTGAAACAGGGGAAGATTAATTTGCTCGCATTATTGGTGGGTTCCCCAACTTTACTATATTGCGTTTTCCTTTGGGGAAGGGCATATTTCTGAAGTTGATTTGGCAAGAGGCTGTCATCAAATTCCAATGGACGAGGTGGGACATGCCGATGATCGTAGTAATCCATGGAGTACGGCAGTAGAGGAGTGGAAAGCTCTCTAAAACCTCGTTAGAAGACATTTCAGTTTTGCGTTACCTCCTAATCAAGTGCTTGAACATGAAGATGGAATTCATTGAGCTCTCTTTCAGTGGGCATGCATCTGATCAGGAGGTAAAGAATAGCTCTACAAAGCCTCGCTAGAAGACATTCGATCTTCAACCAAGCCTTCCACTCCACTACTGACGTACTCCATGAGTAAACACATCATTTGGGCTTTATAACTTTTTGCTAATACTTACTAACTTTCCAACGTGTAATTGATGGGAAGCTTTATAGATTGCCTGTCTTATTTGTGTACTTGGACGCTGCCCTCGGAAAGCCAATTCATCCGCACCGAAACATTTAGAACTTCTCTGGCCAGTTTTTCAGGCTCTCCAAGATGCTGGGGTGGTTTTTCAGGCAACAAAATGCTTTTTGAACGTGTCAGAGTTGATTGTTCTTGTTCATGTGGCTAGACAAGAGTCGGCCACTAAGTACAAAGTGGGTACATTAAGGGATTGTTCATATGACTTTGATCGCTTGAAAATAGTTTTTGACCACCATTCAATTTGTTACAACACAGGTACAATTGAGATTTGAATTTAATTGAGACAACTCTCGTCATTTTGAATGCAGGGTTGGTCTGAATTGGTACAAAACATATTGATTGATAACTTGGTTTGTTCAAAGGAGAAGCCCTGTTTCTTGAGGTTTCTTCAGGATCCTCATTTCACCGTCGCATTGTCTATGTCGCTAGCATCGAGATGACGCTTCTTTTCTCTCACAATCTTGAGCTCAAACCTCTTCTCGTCAGGTTTTGTAGAGCTTGCCTCTCCAGACCAAAGGGCCTCCAGGGCCAACTTCGCCCATTTTCGTCACCCTTTTCAAAAGAGACTTTCGTTTGTTGACAAAATCCTTGGATGGCTGGCGATAGGATCTAGACGGGAAACTGGGGGGAAAGACGTGTCCCTTGGATAGGCCAAAAAGCACTGGAGAAACCAAGAAGGCCAGAAGGGAGGAAGGCGATGTGTACAGGCTCAAGATCGACGACATGCACTTGGCTGGCTTGACACTGGCTTAAAAAAAGCCTCAGTTTGATTGCTCGGTCACTACGGACGCGCCCGTGGGCTCGTAGACCATGGCCTGCCCCTGGCTCGGGTGGCGGAACTTTCTGACCCGCCCCCTGATGGCCGGGTATGTGTGGGCCTACCCGTCGAGCCCCCGCTGGTCCCGTGGGTTGGTCCGCTCACTGCGTCGACAATGGGACCAACTAATGGCCCGGTCTGGTCGACGATGGGCAGGGCTGGAGCGTATTTACGCTCAGGGCTGGGGCCGGGCTGGCCGGCGGTGGCTAGGGCGGCGCCTCTACCACGCCCATCCCGCCCACGCCCTGCTAGCCTTCTCCTTGGTGGGTGGGGCCAGTTCAAACTTTGACTGGCACACCTCGAGCCTGACCCCGGAAACGCTGCGTGAGCATTGCCGGGATCTGGACTACATCCAACGGCTTATTCGCCAAACCTTGACCTGCGCCCACTGTGGCCAACGCCATCGGCTGGAACAGCCCCTGCCCGGTCACGCCTACTGCCACTGCCCGCATCAAGTGGCCTCGGTCTACGGTCAAAGTCTCCATCCGGATATTCCATGGACGCCGTTCCTAGAACGGCCCAACATCCTCGTTTGGCGCATGGAGCAACCCCCGGGCTCGGGCTTGTACGCCTACAAAATGTACGGTCATTTCGACGACGTGACGGCCGATGAATTGGTCGAGGTTCAATTGGACATGTCCGAATTTCGCTTGAGTTGGGATCAAAACACGGCCCAATGTCATGTGGTCGAGGAGTGCGTGGATCAGACCCATCAGACCTTGTCCCAGATCTATTACTGGGAGGTCAACTGGCCTTCGTTTTTCGCCAATCGGGACTACGTGTGCCAGCGACGGACACAGATCTTTCAGGATGAGAACATGGCCGTGATTCTGAGCCGTTCCACGGACCATCCCAACTATCCGAAAAAGGCCAAGGCTCACCGAGTACAGGATTATAATTCGGTGTTGACCATCAAACCGGTGAAGGCCTTTGATGAGAAAGGCGTCGAGTTCTCGTTGACGGCCTTTGAGGATCCGGGCGTCAGTTTGCCCGGGTCTATCACCACGTGGGTGGCTATTCGCGGCATGCCGGATTATATGAACAATTTGCGGGAGGCGTGTCTGAAGTTGCGGCAACGGAAATTGCACAAATCTGACCCGAGCGGTCGCACTGACGCGGCGGTTCAGTTATTGAGCTCGGCTTCCTAACCCAGGTCCAGGGTGGAGTTCAAGTCCATTCAGTAGACGTAGTCAGTTTTGTACCTCATGAATGCAATCTCGGATAGTTGGTGACTCGTCCCAAAACTAATGTGAACGCGACTACTAAAGCCATTAGAGCCATTTTTGAAGCCAGCCAGCCCACTCGATGGATAGGGATCGAGGATGCTCTATGCTTCTAAAGAAAAAAGCCACCCACTATAGTAGAAACAGTGTTCTTGTCAATTTTCTTGTGGGTGGAAAAAGTCTGGGTTTTGATGTAGTGAGCTACAATGTGGTCCACGGCCAGACTGATCTTTAGATTGTTAATTTTTATGCTTACAGAAATTTCAGTAAAGAGAAATAAAGCCTAAAACAAACTGTTCAGAAGTGGTTCATTTTTTCCATGCCTTTATTTACACCGGGTGGTCCAGATGAGAAATTAAGACGGCCAGCCAAAATTTTACATATTTAGCAAAATATTTTACATTCCATGTTTTTCTGCAATTTTTGGGAATGAAATATGTGCCAAAGTTGGGTGCTTATGTTTTGTTTTGAAACTTTAACTTTCATGATTCATGCCAAGGTAGTGATAAAAATAGGAAAAAGATATGTAATGGCCAAAACTATTCCCAGCGGCCTAAGCCTGCCAAAAACGGCCCATAACACGTACTCCTTTTGCCGCCCCCCAGTAAGAAAATAATGGAATCACCAAGACCCTTCAATAGGGCTAGTCAAGTAAACGCGTTCATGGCCAACTGACGTTATTCCATGGAGTAAAATCAAAGACAACATGCCCAGCCAAACCGCACTCTGCATGCATTGGATTTTGACATTTTTTTCCATTTACATGCTTGTTTAGGCAATTAACATTGTGGTATTGAGCCAATTTGATAGTGCGTTCACTGATTAACACCAAACATGCTCATTTAGTAGGGTTTTTGTAACACAACTCGCTCAAAATCACTCGATTATTAAAAAAATCAATGGGCGAATGGTGCGAGTTGACTGCGATGTTTGTCTCAGTTCTCTCTCCCCAAAATGCCCAAAATCAGGGTGCCGGGCCACATTTTTCCTCGGATTTCCTTTACTTGACATCCCCTATACCGCTCCTCATTATTAGGGGTCGAGAAAGCATCATTTTAAACAAAACAATATGTTTGTAGTTTTGGAATAATATAATTACGTTTTTTTTTTTTTTTATGCTTATGTTATGTTTTATGCCATATTTCAGAGGAGGAATGTGAAAGATGTTACGCATCAGCTGACTCTACGCAACATTCTCGTTATTTCCTCGATGCCCGGCACAAACAAGCAGCGATGGGAAAATCGAGATTGATCGAATTTCTGCCACTTTCTGCCACAAGTGGCTGAAAATGGCAGAAAGTGGCAGAAAATGGCAGTAGGGCAAAAAATGGCAGAAATTGTAGGAAGGTGGTCAAAAATGGCCGCCGGTGGTTAGAATGGCCGATCTCAATTAAAAAATATGTCAAAGACAAGAAGGATCATATGGTTTGGATAAGGTTTTCAAGCATCCTTTGCTACAAAGCATATTGATATAGCATTGGCTGAAATGCAAATGTTCCACAAATATTAATATTTATACTGTTTGATGGTTCATTGAATTGATAACAGTATCCATAGACCACTTGCAGTATCCAAGGCCTAACCATAACACTTGCACTTTTTTTCACACTCATCAAAATGGTTATTGAATACGATGTAACTTTTTTTAATGCAATCGTCGTGATTTTGACTTTAAAAAGTTTAGGTCCAATGGCATCCCTGACTCAAATCGATTGCGCTGGCAAAATTCAAACTCGATCACACCCCAATGACGTTTAGTGGTTGTATCTCACATTTGATGCAGAATATCCATCCCAACGTGTCAAAGCTACATACAGGTAGGCTTATAAAATAATGAAATTGATCGTAAATACTAGAAAAGATGATTTAGAATGATACAAAGAATTCTATTTTCTGCCATTTTTGGCCATTTTCTGCCATTTTTGGCCACTTATCTTGGACCAATTTGTGCCAGGTGGTAGAAAAAGGCTTTTAATTATTTCTCATCCCTGCAAACAAGAGACCACTTATATTTCAGAGATACAAAGGGTCCATTTGTGTTGAGGTTTTCAAGCAATTGTTGTCGGAAACAGTGAATTAGCAACATTGCAATTAAATGCTGCATAGGTAGAGAGTAAAGACTTTGATCAAAATGTTCACGCTTTATTACCCAAGGGATTGAAAAGTTATTTTTCCTTCACAGATATCAATAAAGTTCAGTTCTTCGGTGTCATCTCTACACGCACCATCTAACGCCAAACCTCTTGAATTTCCTCTTGAGAGCAAAACCACTTATTGTACTGCCCCTTTACCAATTCATACTATAACTACAAATGTTATTCTCGTTGAGCATTGTACTGATAACCATCATCTTCGTCTCCATTTTCACAAACCGAGTTTTTCTTCACAAATATGGTCCAACAAATGTCATCTCTGGACACAAACTGCAAAAAAGAATTGTCTTATGTCAACGAATTGACCTTTGTCGATCAGGCTTTGAACAACCGTTCAGATTATCGTCCAATTTTTCACGAACAAAAAATGGAAGGAACAAAATGGAGGATGACTTCCACTGAAACGAGATCTCACCTTTTCGGCTAAATCCTCTGGGTAAAGTTTCCTCATTTCCTCAATCGGCTTTTCCACAAGTTGCTGCAACCAGTCGTGGGTAGGATAATGGAAAAAAGAAAGAAGGGAGCATGATACTTCTTGACGGATAATTATGATCCAAGATCATGACACGGCTATTTATTGGTCTCCTTTCTCATTATGTAGGTCAACTTGAACACTTTTGCTTAGAAATAGAGGTAAGACCAAGTGGCATGTAGAATGCGATCCTGGACGTTCTTTGCCCCAATAGATATGAATACTTTGGAAATGAAATCTGACGTCCTCCTAACTGGCATGCATATTGTTAATAAGGGCCCTTATTTGCAACGTCACACAACCCAAAGAAAACGGGAAGAGGCACGGTAGATTGCTACATAAACTGCTCTTGCCTTGCCTTGAACGCAATTTCTCTTCCGGGCATTATGTGACCCGAGGCACTAATTGAAAATAAGATTTCGATAGAATTGGTCAAAAACTACATAAACGCATTATAATACAATACTTACATATAAACATCTAGGTTGCTACCTCACTCTTTGGCGCCCGCTGTTATTGTTTGAAAGAGCTTACTTGAATCAATTTTGATACTGCACTCTTACTTTCTAGCATTTTTTCACTTGTCCTTGCATTTCTATTTCGTTATTGAGATTTTTTTCTTTCATTCTCCGCACGCTGGATAGTCGAAATTTCAGTTTTGATCATGCTTTTTTCATACCTCCATGGCTGACTTAAAAAACAAGCTCTTGACCAAAAAGATGTAAATAGTGGATGACTGTCTGTTCTAGCTTTGCCATTCAATACAACGTCCCACAATAGATTCTGCTCGATAATACAATGAGTAAAAAAGTAATTGAGTGTTTTGACAAAAGGCACTTTTTAAAGGGAGTCACGCAATACGTACCAATATAAATTATTTGGATGGTTCAATATGGTCATTTTTAAACTGCACTCACTGATGTTTTAGGAAGGAGTGATTGAAGAAAATGTGCATTGCCTTAAAGATATCTTAGATCACGAACTTCAAGAGATGTGGACTGCGAAGGGAAATACAAATAATCAAACGGTTTTTGATCTAAATTTTCTCAAAATTGATGACTTTTGTTTCAAGCTATCTTGAAACTTAACTCATTCTTTTCACAATGCTTTACTGACGGAGGATTTGCATCTTTTGACCCTGGTAAATCAGCCCTGCCTAAAATACTGTGTTTTTTCAAACACCAATCTTGACTCTGGGTACAAATGCACAATTTGGAAATAATTGGCATTTCAATTATACAAATAAGCTTAGCACTTCATTTTTTAAATTATTGATTATTTGGTAAGATTCTTGAAAAGCAAATTAAAATGCAAAATAAAAATCCCGCTGTTTTGTAAGATTTGATCTTTTTTTCCAATTCTTGAAACTTTCATTGATATTTTTCAAGAGCTACAATATTTAACAGCGTTGATTATTCATTCATGAATTTTTCTGAAACATGCAGCTTGTTTTTAAATGAGTTATGAATTACTTTTACATATTTTCCTCAAAAACTTGGATTGCTTCGGAGTCTGTTACGAGCAACAGCAGCTTTTATTTTTTTTTTAATATAACGACAATCCTTCAATAATCCCTCAAAATTCTCGGTTTTAGTTGAGTTCATGGCAAAAATTTGCAAAAGAGTTATTTTGCCCAAATATGTTAAAATTTAGCCTTATATTTTCAACCAACGATGTTGATTCCAAAAAAGGACCCTGGCAATTAGGGTAAAAAAAATAAAACAATTCTTGCAAGAAAAGTTTGAGCGTCGCAATAAATATGTATTTTTTTTGCGGACTTCCTTACCACTGCTGGGAATGGAATCTCCAGCAGTTGAAGACGAAAAACGTATTCCTTTTACTAAACTTTACATTCTTAGAATATCTGATCCACCGACGAATTAGAGATGGCAAATATAGCTAGCCCTTGGAAATAGGGTTCATTGGAATTGTTGATCAAAATATTGTCCAAATCTAACGAAAAGGAGTCGACAAGATTAATATCTTCATAATCCTTACGGATGTAGCACCATTATCACACCTAACCTGAATACAATTCGTAAACTTTCTCGGATCTTAGCCTTTTAAGCCATGGACTGAATTAAATTGAATGGATGTTTATTCTCGAGCCAAAAGTAGTATATTGTGAATAACACACCAGCATTCATATCATTTTGAAATATTATAGAACCTTGTTTTCCTTAGAACACCTCCTGAAAGTCTTGCAAATCATAACCTTAAAAGAAGCTCCTATGAATGCATTATGAACATAAAATGAATATTTTATATCCTGTAACATTGAATCACGGTCGAGAAATCGGAGGCAACATTAACCAAAGTGTGAACGTAATTCCGTGCAAAGGATCTGAGTTACAGTTTCTAGTCATTGTCTTAAAGACAACAAAGATAGAGTAAATTAAATTCATTTTGGTCATTTTTATTCGACCAAGATCAAAAGTTAAAAATCGATCAGAAATAATTCGAACTAAAAGAGCATAGTATGAAAGTGTAAAATAAAAAAAGAACAATAATGAAATTGGACATGACCATATATTAAGATGATAAGAAAATAGTGGTAAATTAAAGTCCATTTCTTAAAAAGTCGAAGAAAAGTTGTTAGTCGCCAGTTACAATAAGTCTTCATCCACATCTCAGGTATATTAACCGCTACAAGGGAATGGGATTCCACGCAAGTCAGAATCTATTGTTATTCGATCAGAAAAATCCTGTCGATTTTTAGAGTTCTGATTTATTATACCTTATATCCTCTTTTCTCGAAGAAAGGGATTACGTCCGAACGGCATGAGGCCAATCCAACGGTGAAGCGACTGGCCTTGTTCCGAGTCTCCGCGGCCTCCATAAGTTTGGCTCCATATCCCATTCCTTGGTGTTCAGGATGTACGGCAATCAAGCCAATGTCGCAAGTGCCATTATGAAAGCTGGACTTGATCACGCCTAATATCTGAAAGAGGAGTGTCAGGCGAAACTTTTCTTTACGCAGTCAGTCGTCGCCTTTCATTCTTCCATTTTGAAAAAATGCGAGAAGTACAGCAATGGTTATGCATCAGGCGAGGGTTATGGCGTGATCGCTCGGGTAAAGTGTCCCGATGCCAACAGGGTTTGGCGGCGGAGGCAAACAGGATGTTACTCAAATGATGAACGTGTTTACAATTGATTGACAAAGAACAGCCTTGATGGACTGTTAATGGCCTTGTTCTCCCTCGTCTCTATTGCAGAAGACTGGCAAGACTGGCAAGGGAAACCTGGGTGAAGGAAAACGAGCTCACGATTCAAAAGCCATTACCATCAGAACCCCAATGACGCGTGTTCAAGAGGCACAATTCTACAATCGTGTCTTAATAGATGGTTGTTAAAACGAAGAAGAAAAGATATCAATAATCTAAAAGAAAATAAGTGCCAGGACATACCAGGAAAATGCGATGGGCTAATAATCATCATCCATTTTGTATGGGAAAATAGTCACATGTTCAACTCCAAAAATAAATCGAATAATCGCCTCGCCTCCCCCCCCTTACTTTCAACCACGCTCATTTGCCAATCAAGCAACAGTATGAAGCTCTTTTCGATACGAGATATTGGTATCATTGAATATTTAGTAACATTCTTGACATCGCTATGATTCGTGCCTTTCACGGAGAGCTAATGCTTGTGATTGCCAACATTTTCAGAACTAAATGTTTGCCCTCTACTTGGCATGAGCGTGATAGCAGATAGATTTTTGCAATTTTTAAAATAGAAAACAGAAGGAGTCTGAGCCTTTGCACAAAATATTGCTGGGATCACCAATATCAATGAAAAAAAATACCAAGCGTATCGCACAACTCATAGGACGTGATTGATCAATTATTGTCCTCCATGAAAAACGAAGCATTGCAAGAAGATAAATTCCACTTATTATGCCAATCCATATTTGAGACGAAGATGGACGTCACTGGGGAT
Organism: Tigriopus californicus; assembly: GCF_007210705.1. Classification (NCBI taxonomy): domain Eukaryota; kingdom Metazoa; phylum Arthropoda; class Copepoda; order Harpacticoida; family Harpacticidae; genus Tigriopus; species Tigriopus californicus. The sequence goes on from NC_081446.1 coordinate 14,008,403, forward strand.
GGTTCACTATTAAGCGGGAATTTGCTTGGCCACAAACAACGGAATTGAATTAATTGATTTCAAAAAGGTCCAAATTGGGGGTTAGGTTGGCTGATCTCTTAGCTGCCCAAAAATGAAATGTGTGGCCATGACATGTAAAATATGATGGGGTACGAGCTAAATGTTGAGCAGGACTAATTAAGCATAATAGGTCAACGTTGAGGGCCTCTAGACCTAAACTCAGTAATTTGAGCCTAATTGGGAGTTCAGATTAAAAAACCAGAACTCACTAAAACAAGAAAAATGCAATTCAAGGTACGTGTATGTCTACAGGGTTGGATGCGCAGAGCCGGGCAGAAGTTTGAATAATTATAACTCGCTGATTTGAAAATTCCCTCTTCTTTTTCGCTCGCCTATGATTGTTTGAACGGTTTGTTTACAATGTATTCAACTCATCAAAACTCAAATGGATAAGCTTACCTGTTTATGATCTCTCAATACCAACATGTCAGCGATATGCTTCCTTGTCTGATCTTTAAGATGGTATTTTTCGCCACTGCGATAAGCGATCCCCTCATTGCCCGTCTCAATTTGGAAGGCCTCATTCACCAAGTAAAAAATCTGATCCACATCTCTTCGCACAGCACGGCTCACGTACGTAGGGTACATTGTATTCCAATTTCTGCCAATTGAGTGGTACCGAACGGTCAAAACAAGGTCGGATTCCACGAAAAGGTAAGTCGCCGACAAATGAACTTATTCCTTGTCCGAGAGTAGCTCAATGCGGTGGACCTATACTTACCTCTTCTAGCGAGAGACCGAGTCAGCGAATTTGTACTCTGTAGAACGCTTTGGAGCCAATTGACCTCGGACGTTTAAACTCTGGTTCAAAGGTAGATTACTTCAGCCTCGATCCCTCGGCCGGATCAGAAGTCTTGAAATAAATGACTTGTTGGTGTGCCCATCAAGAAGAGACCATTGGGTCGCTCCCTCTAGACTAAGACAGGCCTGGTCTCATAAACAAGTGCCTCAAAGAGAAAGTAGAGATGGACGGTTTGCGTCTAGGTGTTAGTCTCGAGACAATCCTTTGGCTAAGTCAATTTTGAGTGAAGGGTAACTTGAGGCAACGGAAAAGCCTACACATAGGACAACTTGACATAAAGGCAAAATTCGACGCATCAATAAACGTGTAGGAAAACACACAATACATTTGAAAACGAGACAAATCGGAAAGCTTGTTTCCAGCAATAATAGAAACGTGTCAGCCTGAAACCATTAGTTAGCATATTTGAATGAGAAAAATTGGAATTGGACCTAATAAGATTTTTATTCTGCCAACTTTTCTTGTGTTGACTTTGTGGTGCGTTGAGTTACTCTGAAATCGATTTGGGCGATTGACGACAATGCGGAAGATTCTTTTTTGGTTAGGCGGATTCGTTTTGCCTCTCCTTGAGATGAAACCCGTCATATTTTCATTGATTTTTCATATTCAAATACTTGAACTTTCTGGTTCAATAATCACATAACTTCACAAGCCACCTGTATGAGTGAATGATTATCAATTTTGCGAGTTTTTTGTTCTACCAGTGAATCTGAATGGCCAGACTGATGCGAAAATTTATTTTAGCGAAATAACTTTCAGTCAAAAACCGTGAAAATAATTCCAGCTAAAATTAGATATTTTACAGTACCTAAAAATCAATTAATCATGAACTACTCATGAGTACTTAGTTGATGAAAAAGTGTTTTCCTAAAATTCTGGTTTATCTGAATTATCGCGTTTCGTTACTAAGGTCTTGGTACTATCACTACTAAAGGCAGCCCCAACTTTGGATCCAACTTTGTAGCGAACAGAAAAGGAACTAGGAGTGATCCATTTGAATCGCCCTCCAAGGTTATCTCTTAACTGATTGAATGCAGATTCTGGATATACTTATTATTGCAATCACTCCATTGCGCCTCGGCCGGAAATTATGGTGCGGAATGAACGTCGACCTCCTGGATAGGCGCAAACAATCGTTCCAGATTTTGATGGTGCTGCGGGAATGCACTATAGCGGTTCTAGGGAAAATGATTTATTTACACCTGGAGGTCTGAAAAGGTCGTCTGTGCTTTTCATTTTCGGGCCATCGCCTTGCACGAGGTAATGGGAAATTGCTAAAGGCAAGGACAGAACACTTCTCAAAAGTTTTCAACGGAAAGCCTCGCTCCAAGAAATTTGGTCGAAGGGCTTAACAAGCATAAGCTAAACGAAAAACGAAGAGTTGATCAATAGTGCTACATTTCTCTTCCCTAATTGAAATAATTATCTAGATCGAAGCTCTTTGTATTTAAATGCATTTATTCAATTGAAACAATTCAATTGAAACATATAATCACATGCTTTTAGTTTAAACTAGACCAATGGCTACATAATCGGCAGTACTTAAGTGTGGCAATATATGAAAATTCATTACACAAATACCCTTAATTGTCCGAGGTCCGATCTACACAAGAGGATCTAGTTGACATTCTTAACCCATTTCGGACTTCAGTTATTTCTCAAGAACCCAAATAAAGCAAGAGGAGTATCTAGAATTGGAATTCACTCTCAAGACATCTTTGATTTTGATTTCAATTTGAGGGGTTGATGTTCGAGTTAGGGTTTCTAGTTCGAGTTAGCTTGCAAATTCTTTGTGAAATTCATTCTGGAGGAAGTGTCTGGCCTATAATGTTGAAAGGTGTTCTTTTTCCCACTGTTTCTTGGTGTGAGGCAAGGTCTTACCACAAGAATGTCATGTCAATTCTTGTGTGAGAACATGGTTCAGGATTTATTGGCAATCACAAAAAAAATAAACAGATATGAAATATCCTGTTCCATCGCCGAATCATATTTATGACCCCGTACACAAATTGAACACTTAAGAGTGGCTTGATATGGTAAGAGATAATAAAAATGACTAAACAGCGTTATAATTGTGTGATTAAAGTTGATTCATAATCATACGGGTTGTGGTTTTAGTGTCATTCTGATGGGTAAGGATATTTGATATGAGTTCTTGTTCCACACAAATGCCTGACAATGCTTAGAATTCCGTTTTCATGATATTGCTACAAGTTACTTTGAACTCGCAATAATTCTAATTAAAATTAATTACATTTGGACGAACGTCATTTGAGCTTTTTCAATTGGAGTTTACAAATCGGGGTAGCGGTACTCGAATAATCTTCTAGTAGAGTGGGTTTAGAGGAGGATGTCGGGGCTGACGACGGAGTATTCTGAACGATTACGTCCATGGGATCTTCCACCTCTGAGGCGAAAAAGGATCATTGCTGGTCTGATCAAATTCGTCAAAGTATTCAACGGGGAAATAACAGTCAGAAATACATTCCAACATAACAAATTGGGTTGGGCCATTTCTCTTGCCGTATTTCATATATGTTTTCTTCTTAATAAGTCATTGATGTTTTCCGCATGATTACTTGTTGTTCTTTTAAACAATAATAATCACCTTTATTGCGAGTCTTGGTCATATCAGATGGTAAAATGTATAAAACTGGGTGTACAAACATCCTGTACAAAAATCAATACAAGAATGAAGTGGTCATAATGATAAGATACTTGACCAGATTGTGGCATCACATATCATATCACAAAAACATGACTAGGGTTAGTTCAGTGCACCCGAGCTGTGTGAGTGATTCATTCGATAGGATAATTACGGGAAGCAACATGAAGCACCTATGGAAGACATATTGTGAAACTAGGTCACGAACATTATGACATCATCACGGGTCCTGTAATTTATTTCCAATATAGTATGACATGTATTGTTTCTCAAAGGTATATTTGGTTCGGTCATTTATTATCTCAACCTTGTTCTACCTTACAATGAATACCCAAAGTAATTTTACGGTCTTCTCAAATACATTAAGTGGAAGCTTATTAACAGTGAAAAGACCGAAAGTATAGTCTCACACGGTGGAATTCTAAGCACAAGAAGGTATGTACGATGCTTACAACGAAATTCATTTGACCTGAGAAGTTTGTCTACGTATCATCTTTATGCTGACAAAATGTTAAGTTGGTCTACCTTAAAAAAATATTATTTTGCAATCATTTGGCATTTACACCTTAGCAAATTTCAACCCTACAGGCTGGCGAGATCTGGAACATCTAAATGCCAGATTTGTTTCGATCCAAAAGCTGAATTTGTTAAAACTCAAATATTTCCATACTTAATTCCTCGAGTTTATTAAAACTTTCATTTGATTTGTCCTTCGAATGTTGGTAATTTTGCACATGGAGTGAGGGTGGCATTATATTTTTGTCATTTTCAACTCCAAAATGGGGTAGATGTAGATACATTTATAAACTCGTCGACGAGTGAAATGGTGTTGCTTTCATTTGATTACAAATGTTAATTTGACAAGATCGTCGAGTTTTCGACCTAACTGTGTCCGTCTGCACGGACAGCTAAAAAATTTAGTCGTCCGTAGTTTATGCCATGTTTTGAATAGATAGGATCGATCATATTCGAATGTGATCATGACATCCAACCATCACAAGTGTTGACATTTTCCATTCACAATTCGAGCCCACGCAAGCATTTAATCTGATCCCTTTCACGCAAATATCCAAAAACTGAAACACCTCCTTTAAAATGCGACGCAAAGGTCAGCCGGAAGAGTTGCAATGTCTTGAAAATTTTCAATATATGGATTAACAGTACAAATATTTTCAGCTATTACACTCAATCTGCCTCCCTGATCCAGCATGTATTTTCCTCAAAAGATTCACTAAGGCGAACATTTGAAGCGTTTATGATCAATGACAAGAGATACTTTTTTATATCCTTGGTCAAAGACAAACTTGACTTTACCTACGATTTTCTTTTTAAAACTTGACAGCATGTATGGCAGGATGCCTTTGGACAAGGTTGAGGACAATCGAACGTTTTCCATTGTTCAAGGTCGTCCGGATATTTTGGTATGAAAATAAAAGTTCAGTAGAATGGATGAATTTCTCGCGAGAGAGAGAGAGAGAGAGAGAGAGAGAGAAACCATTCCTAAATATGTATTACAAATGTTTTACAAATCATAAGTTAGATCACTGGATCACGGTTTTTTTCACTGGCGACGAAACTGGAAACGAACCCATCCTTACTGTTGACCCCCAACCTTCTGCCGGCCCACCTCCGTTCATCCCTCTTGACCACAGCAACAATGTGGCTCAGGCCTTTGAGCAATGGCTCGACCGCTTCGAAGTCTATTGCGATCACGTTCTTGGGGACCTGGAGGCAGACAATGAGACATCAAGGGCACAGTATGCCAAGGCAAAAAAAACGGAAACTGTTGTGGTTCATCGGGGAGGCTGGCCTCCATGATAGCAACGCTATCTTTCCATTGGCCCGCACGGTCGAAACCAAGACGTTTTCTACAATTATAGAAGGTCTAAAACAAAAATACAACCCGCAATCGTCACGATGTCAATCAATCTTAGATCCCTCCAACAAGACCCAGATAAGCCCCTCTCTCGGTTTGCAGAGAGATGTCGGCAACGGCAAAGTGCCTCATTATGTGACCTCAATAGCCCGGACTTCAACGAAGGAGATGTGACAAGAAATGTTACCAAAATTCAATTGGTTCTTGGAACCCGTAATCAAACGTTAAGGGATGCTGTGATTCAAAAGAATTGGTCACTTCAGGAAACTTTGCGCTATGGCATCTTATTTGAAGACTCAGCCATGGCCTCCACTTCGGTTGCAAATGGACATACCTTCCCAAATAGGGCGAACGCAGTTGGATCGGAGTTCGAAGCCCACAGAGTTTCAGGGCCATATTCAAGTCAATCACGCCGCCAAAAACACGCCAAATATGCCTGGTCTTGTTATAACTGCGGATCAAGAAACAAGCATTCTAAGGAACAATGCCCGGCTAGAGACAAAACTTGGTCAGCCTGTCAACGAATGAGACACTTTGCTGCGGTTTGCAAAGATGGAAAGCTTTATTCAAATCGCCCTCCATTCGTCGCAAGTGGTCCATATGGTGCCGGATACAGGTCAACCAACTTTAGCAAACCAAAGCTGCCAAAAAAGCCAAAACACGTCAAGTCTGCTTCAAAGTCCGTGCAACCACGATCGCACTCAAATTTTGAGGAGAACTCCTCAACAGATAAGGAAGTTCACTGGCTTAATGCATTCCCGACTTCAGTCCAAGGAAGACGAATTCAAACACCAAAAGTGGTGGTCTAGCTCGTTGAAGCGCCAGTTCAAGGCATAGCCAATTCGGGAGCCCAAATAAATGTTATTCCCAAACGTTTAGCGCCAGACATCCTAATCAAGGCCATAAAAGCAACTACTGTTCAAATCAATCCTATGGGGTTGACTCAAAAGCAATTGTTCCATTGGGAGTTGGCGTTGTGGACACCACGTGGGGCAGGACAACGCTAGCAACCAAATGGTATGTCGTCAAAGACCTTCCTTCTCGACCCATGACTCCCCTTATTTCATGCGATACATGCGTTTCGCTGGGAATCATCTCGATGGACTGTTCCGCAATTACCCGCGAGTGCTTGGCTGCTGTTGACAATAATCCAGGGGATAAGTTTCATCTGACCGACTTTGAGTCTGTTTTTTGGGGGCGTGGGGCCACTCCGGGGACATGAAGTCCAACTGCATTTATGTGACAACTACCGTTCATACGAAATTCTTCCATACCCGTCATCATTTCATTTGTCTGAGAAAGGGCCGGAGCGAGTTTGATCATGTGCGTGTCGGGTTGAACGGGAAGCAAAAGAGTGATGGAAGTGTGGGGAACCAGATCAGAAAATATTCCATCTCCGGCCAGTTTTGTCCATCCACTGGCCGTTTCTGGTCACCTGCCGATTTCAGTCACCTTCAAGATGCCCAAAATTTCCATCATCTGGGAATGACTCGAAAAGGGAGGTGCGTGGTCAGTGTGCAGAAGTACGCGGCTCAACTTGACGCCCTGCAGCTATCCATCAATACCAGGGTTGTGAGCAATCCAGCTGCAGTGGCCCAAGGCATTTCGCAAGCATTTAAAGAGTCCTATTCCATGCAGAGGAGGAGAGGAAGACTAAAGACCACGTGGATCAACGCCAATCATCTAAAGCTGAGGGGTCAAATACTCCAAAAACTGCGTAGTACCAAAACGAGCCAAACACCGGAGACTTGGGAGCGATATTGCATATCACAAGTCTCTGAGGAGCGCTGAGTCAGCCCACCAAAGGTTGGAAGTGGAGAACCTGCTCTCTTCATCGGCCCCGTCCCGGATGGCGGGCTTGTACAAACATGTGAAAAGACCCGCCACCAACTCCGAGATTCCTGTGAGTAAAGTCCTCCTCCACTGTCAAGAACTGTTTTCATCAACATCGGTAACAGTAGTGGAGGAGGTCCAGGGCTACCCAGCAGAACACCATCCCCTTTTGCAGCCCTTCACGGAACCCGAGATGGACGTGGCCTTCAAAAAGATTAAGAGTAAAGCCCCCTCAACATCTGGGGTCTCTCCTTTCCAACTTTCACTTCTCTGGACCCAAGCCCAGCCACTCCTCTAAGATCTTTTCAGCCTCGCCCTCCATTCTTTCTTCTTTCCACCAGGGTGGATGGAGTCAGCCATCATCTTCAACTATAAGAAGGGGCCCCAAGGACATTCCAAACAACCATCGGACCATCGCCCTGGAGAACCCCTTCTTGAAGATGATGTCCACCCTACTAGCTGCCCGCTTCTCTGGATTGGGTGAGGATAGGGATCTCCTTCCAAAGTTCCAATTCGGTTTCCGGAAAAGCCGCTCAACCACCACAGCAGCTACTCTCCTCTATGAAATTGTGCTTTCCAACATCAGTAACAAGAGGAGAGTGTATGGATGCTTTGTTGATTTCTCCAAAGCATTCGACAGGGTGGACCAAACGCGGTTATTCCTCAAACTCCAACTGTTGGTAGTTCCAAGTTCAATCTGTGTCCTGCTGTCCATCATCTATGCGGGACTCAGATGCTCCATTCGTTCTGGTGAGGACCTATCCCCCTGCTGCTTCACTTCCATTGGCCTTCCGCAGGGGGATCCACTATCGCCAATTCTTTTCAATCTTTATGTATCCGACCTGCCTGAAGCCCTCACACACCAAGGCCCCACCATCAACCATTTTCTGGTTCAATATCTTCAATATGCAGACGACCTGGTTCTCTTGGCGAATTCAGCCGTGGAATTGCAGTATGCCATCAATGCACTCCACGGTTATTGCCAAGAGAACGGCCTTCAAGTCAACACCATCAGGACGAAGGCCATGGTTTTCCATAAAGGTCGTCTGCCTCCCACCTCCTTCCATATTAACAATAGTCTGATTGAGTCGTCAATAATTTTAATTATCTCGGTTTCACATTCTCAACTCAACTCTCCTTCACCAACTATCTCAAATCATGAATAGTCAAAGCCAGGGCCAAGGTCAGAGACATTTGCCATAGACTTCCTATCAAGAATCTTCCCCTTCCAATAGTCCTTCAACTCTTCCGGACCTACATAACTCCAATTTTCTTCTACAGCCTTCACCTTTGGCTCCCAAACTCCGCCCAATCCGCCCTCAAATCCGCCAATGCCACCTTCACCAAGTTCCTCAAACGATACCTGTGCGTGCCCCAATATGCCAATAATGCATGGACGCATTTCCTATGCGAAACCGAGCCCCTCACCATCAGGCTGGCAAGGTTAGTGTCCAACAGTGTTGGGAACCTATCCTTTCCGGAGGTGATGTCCGGACACAAGTTGTCCTTCCCGGTCATGGACTTGCCAACACCTTTTTGTTCTCAGCCCGACATCCCCTCGGAATATTGGCGGTCACGCACCTTTGTTCGGCTCCCGGCCAAATTGCCATCAACGACGGGAGCTGACAAAATATCTGTTCAATCTGGCCCATCCTCAACTCTGCAATAACCAAGAATTTCATCATTTACCTATACCTAACTGTGTTTGTACTGCCTGTGATTCCCCTCTTACCTTTTTTCATGTGCATTGAACGAATTCTAGTCATACTCATTGTGATATCGCTTTCCATTCAACTATTTTATTTGGTTTGGTTTTTTTTCCACGGGCTTTTCTAACCGCTACAGGGAATGAAATCCCCAGTACTATTAAAATGAAAGATTATAATTCGTCTATTTATTACCTTTCAATTTCTATATGATATTTGGTCTACCAACGAATTTGAGTTGGCAGACCGAGCTAGTCCTTGAATGTAGGGT
>NC_081446.1:14017893-14035093 GCF_007210705.1 Tigriopus californicus
CACCACGAACACTACACGTGCACAGCAACCAAGGAGCAACAGAGGAAGTCACACCTTGGTTCGAAATTCCTGGGAGATAAGAACGAGAGCAAACTAAATGCGTCTGTTCTCAGCGATTGCCTTTACTTTCTTGACATTTTTCTTGTTTCATCAACAAACTCTGTATAATGTATATAAATCATATATATAAATCATATTTTATTTTATAGTAATTTTTACGCCATGACATGACCAAGAGTCGCAATAAAAATTATATTATTACTTGCAGGAACTCCCCTTGTCCGCATAATCCAGCCATGGAGCAAATCATAAGTTGGTTCACTTCATTCAAGAGAAAGTTGAACCAGGGTAAGTAGTAATCATCGACAATGTAGAGGCAATGAAGGATGCGGTCAGATTGGGCCAATTTGCGGCAAGTGGTCTCGAGCACCTCCTTGAATGGCTGATGTTGGCAGTCCAGGTATCCACCCAATGTTGAATGACCTGCGGATTTCGACATAGTCATTTCTACCGCACTCAATCTTCGAAGAATGGGTGGACAAGAGACTAACCTTTTCACAAAACTCGCATTGGATATCTTTGGGATTGGTCGAGGTGTAACAATTAACATTTAGTCCGTCTTCACTCTAAGAGTGGCTCTCTAGTAGTTTTCTTTCGTTTCAACACAAGACATGAATCATTGTTTGCTTTCAAAAAGAATTCAACCTGGGCTTTATATTCTTCGTTTCTAGACTTTTACAAACGACTTTGGTCATATCCATTGTGAGTGGACAGAAATACCTGTTCTTGATGCTGTTAGAAGAGACGATGAAGGAGGAATTGCCCCAAAACCTGGCCTCAGAGAAAGGCCAGGATCTGGTGCAATACCACGTGCCCTCGATGTCGGAAGTAGAATCCAACAATGACAACAGACAAGACACTTAAGATCCATAAGGCATACCCGCCTATGTAGAACAAATACCGAGGAAGGCTTTCACGTGGAAAATATTCTGCGATAATAGAGTACGCAACTCCTACGCTTGCAATGATCGCAGAAGTCAGCAATGTTGCGAGGAACGCCTCCATTATAAAAACATCTACGCGTCTCTTATTCAGTATCCCAGGCTACGGATTCCGGTCAGTCGAGTCAATCGTTACAGCTAGCTCGACAGCTGAAGTAAAGTTCTGGACTACAAAGAAGGGTTGGCAATTTTGGGAATCAGCTTGACTTTTGGCCACCGAGTGCTTAAAAGTGGACAAAAGTGTCCACAAGTGTCCAAAAGTGGGCACATGGTTTCCAAAAGTAAGTACAATTGTTCAAGGGTGGGTTGACAAGCAATAGCGTTCATGATTGTCAGACCCTAATTTATGTAGTTTCTTTAACTAAACTAAATGGCAATCAGCAAATGAAAACACTGAGGGAACAAAATGTTAGCTTTCTTAAAATAGGTACACATTAATGAGCAAGCAACCTTCATAGAAATCATATTTGAACCCCTTCAATAAACGTCTGTTTTTATTCCCAACCCACAAGGTTCCTTAGGTTTTGGTTAACTCGTCCCCTCTTTAAGTCACTCCTTGACGACCTAAAGACGGCTCTCCTATTCGTTCCATTAAGTATAAATTTTGCCTAATAAATCAATAGATCAAATTCCTCCAATTGTAACCCCATTACAATGCTCTTGTCCACCTACATGTATCAAGATAACTCAGTTCTTTGCTTTCCTTCGCATAAGCGAAGGTGAATAGAAAAGCTATTTTTCTTTAACTTAGTCAAGGAAGAAAAGAGTCTGCTTTTCCATCGCCAAATGATTTTCTTGACACAGCATTCAAATTTGTAATTATAAAGGATGGCTTGGTATGGAAAGAGATTATCTGACAATCAATGAATTGTATTATTATGGAAATTCGTGTTGATTCATGATTTTATGGGTTTTTGTAGTTTTCATGTCATTCTGATGGGTTAGGATATTTGATATTAGTTCTTGTTCCAAAAAAGTTCCTGGCAATGCCTAATCGTACCACAAGCTTGGGCGTGAACCAGACTTTGACACCAAAAAGCCGGCCCCCAAATGCAAGGTTGGCCCCCAAACAAGGCTTGAGGCTCTGAAAAGAAAAATCCAACACCATATCAGCAATCAATGAACAACCATTATACAGTATGATACTCAAATTCAACCTGAACGAGACTTACTTTGCGCTGGACTGCAGAGGGCAAGTTCCGTGCAAAAGACCTTGGGATCCAGCTCGGTGTTCACAATAAGCTCAACGATTTCATCGCCATACTCGTCCACGAATTGCTCACACTTCTCAGCAATGGTCTCGGGCATATAGGAGCACACCATCTGAACACCACGTTTAGCCATGTCAATGGATCGATTCGTCAGTACCTCCTTCTCCAAGACCGTCACAGCGAACTCGCAAAGTACACATCCGGCGTGTTCGGAAAGTTGGACATCCGTCTGAAAGTAGTATTTGATTGTTGACTATGACGACCAACATCTCGGCACTTGGTGCACCACAACCTGAATGTAATGGAGAAGGGATTTTTCTCCACGCTCTAAGACTGGACATTCAACAATCCATATAATGAAGAATGGTAGAGGCATGACAATTTTGCCTTAATAATCAAAATATGACAACACACATTGAAACACCTTTATAGTCAGACTTTTTGCAAAGAGCATAATTTCAGGGGTTTAACCCGAAGCGGAGATAATCATTTTGTTCATACATCCATTCATATTGCCGTCCTTGAACTAACGTCAAGACAAAGACGGAAAAGCATCATCTCATGTCATGATTAGCCCTTGAATTCAATCACAGTTGGATGTTTACCTCTGTGGCGATTTGTTCCTCCATGGGTGGGATGGCGTTGGCATGATAGCTGGACACATCATTGGCAAAGGTAATGGTGGGCGTGGTGGCTTTCTTGCAAAGATGCAAGGCTGAGCACACCTGCTCCGGCGTATATTCCGCCACAAACATTTTGATAATTTCATCGGTATAAGCATTAACCATATTGAGACACTCTTTTTGGATCGGGGTGCTGTAACGGAAAGATATGATTCTATAACCCACGCGAAATTATGAGCGAATTTTGTTCTGTAGGTACGTCAGCATGTAACAAATGCGATCTAGCGCATCCACAATCTGTTGCTCGTTCTTCTTGTCCTCAATCAGCTTGTCCACTTCGCCAATAGCGTATTCACAAAGAGTACAATAGGGTCGCTCGTCTTCCAATTCATGTCGTGTCACTTGGATGCCATCATCAACGTTCATTTGACCATCCGGACATTGAACCATAGCGGGGCAAATCTAAAACGATTAGTTTTGCAACAACTGGTTTGTATATTATCATTGGGTATCAAAATTTTACCATCCAAGGTGCCACGTCCGCAGAGATCAGCGACACGATAGTCTTGGAGTTCTTGTGGACCCACTTTTGGCACTGACGCTCAAGATTGGCGGGCATTTGAGCGCAAAGATTGTTCAAAGATGAAGCGATATCGTGATCGTTGTAAGGATCGCGGAGGATTTGGTCAAATTTGGTCATGGCAAATTCGCAGAAGATGCATTTTTCGTCTTGCTTGGTCAAGGAAAGGCTCAATGGGGTCTTTTCAACGGAGGGCTTGCCTGAGCACATTTGCAATTCGCTACAAATCTGCTCGGGAGTAAACTCTTCGGCCAAGAGTTCCAAGATGATGGGCGTGTACTCCGAGACGTATTTCTCGCATTCGTTGCTGATGCTATGAGGCATGAACTTGTAGCAGATTGAGTCCAAGAGATTGACGATCATCCTCTGGTCACTCTTGTCCACGATCATGCCATCAATGGTATTCATCACGTACTCACAGAGAGCACAGGTGTCGTCATTCTTCTTAAGGAGCTGAATGCCCATAGGTACATTGGCTTGTTGTGTCAAAAGATTGTCACTACAAAGTTGGAGTCTGGAGCAGATTTCCGAGGGGTCGATATCGTGAATCACCATTTGAACAATGGCGGGTCCGTAGGTCTCGACGAAATGGTCGCATTGATCTGCCACAGTGGAGGGCATCACGTCGCAAATCTTCTCCAGAGCCTCTTCTACTTTGGCCTCAGTTTTGACGTCACCCAAGAAATTCTGCAACTCATGGAGAGCGTACTCGCAAATCACGCAACCGGATTTGTCAGCGGCAATCACTGTTTGCGGGGCAAAATAACCTCCAATCAAACCTACACACGGGGAATATTCATAATTGACCCGTTTGACAACAACTCTAATTCATCACAAACTTACGGCCTTCGGCAATGCTGGATTCCAAGTTATGGCCTTCCAGATCATTTCGACGGTGGGTCTCTAAGTACAGACCGTTCATACGAAATTCTTCCATACCAGTCATCATTTCATTTTTCTGAGAAAGGGCCGGGGCGAGTTTGATCATGGGCGTGTCGGGTTGAACGGGAAGCAAAAGAGTGATGGAAGTGTGGGGATCCACTTGCAGGAACTCCCCTTGTCCGCATAATCCAGCCATGGAGCAAATCATACGTGGGTTCACTTCATTCAAGAGAAAGTTGAACCAGGGTAAGTAGTAATCATCGACAATGTGGAGGCAATGTTGGATGCGGTCGGATCGGCCCAATTTGTGGCAAATGGTCTCGAGCACCTCCTTGAACTCGTCTTGGGTGGTGTTGGCAGTCCAGGTATCCACCCAATGTTGAATGACCTGTGGATTCCGACATAGTCATTTCTACCGCACTCAATCTTCGAAGAATGGGTGGACAAGAGACTAACCTTTTCGCAAAACTCGCATTGGATATCTTTGGGATTGGTTGAGGTATAACGGGCAGGTACATTCTTGAAGGTTTCGCTACACATGCCACTCAGATGACATACTCCTTGATCCACGTGGATCAAAGCACTACAAATGAAGGAATATTTCTGTATTTTCATAATCTGTGCACATAGGGTGCAAACTTAAAGCTAGAACTAGTGGAAAAGTGAACAGATTTGATAAGATTACAAATGATCTTTTTGTGTCCATACCTACACTATTAAACTTCTAAAGAAGAGCTGAACTCCAGCTTTTTTCTACGCTCAGTTCATTGGACAGCATCAAGTTGTTAAGATACTTACTAGTTATCTCTTGTAAGTCTTCCATTCTATTACCTTGTCAAGAGCGTAAGCTAATTATTTATCTAGTATGTATGTTTGTAGCCCAAACTAAATAAGCAAGTGCAGTCAAAATCTATACAAGGTCTCACATGAAGCCCTAATCCACTCCAAACGTGGTTCTACTTGTTCTTACTTGTGGATCAATTCAAAATTCTCCAGCACGGTCATCCGACAGGCATCGCTGTAAGACGAGAACTGTCCGCAAATTTCGAACAGTTTATCCGCAATCACGTCCTGGTCCACGTTTCTGATCTGGTCGCCAATAGCTTTGGATTCCACCTGGCACATGCCGCACTCCGTCTTGGGCATCTGTCCCTTGCTCATTTCGGATAGAAGGCGATCAATGCGCTCAGAATTGCAGAGTCCAGCTGTGGCACACACCATTTGAGGGTTCATCTCCGAAGCGAGAGTCTCAATCAATTCCGGAATGAACTGGTCTGATAATTTCTTGCACTCATCCGCAATCACTCTCAAGGGGATGAGAGCGCACGAGCCTTCAAAGACTTGCTTCAGCTCCAACTGGAAAGTGTCAATCAAGACATTCCAATAAGTATGAATGTGATATATTATTGAAATGTCACGTATCCTCCATGCCATCAATTGGGTCCAAGAAATATTGGCACATTTAAGGATACCTTTTGACATCAGTATTCTAAGGTCACCCAATGCACATTAAAAAGTGGAATGATTATTCTGATGAAAAAGGTATGTAGCATACAGTAAAACCATACTTGAAGAATATAATGCCTACATTGCTTTCGACAGGTTTCGGAAATTTGTTCAGAAAATGCAAAAAAATTGGTCGATTAGTTGTAATGTGACATCATTATGAAACCCTCCAAGACCAGACCACATTTTAACCTTTGCAATGATGCAACCCTACAACTAGTAAACAATACTTTTCTAATTGGAAACAAACTGTCCAACCCATAACGGAATCATACCAATAGAAAAAAGATACTTTCATAATAACCTTAAGTCTTCACCATAGCTCTAACTCGCTCTTTATGTGTACCTTGATCCCCTTGATATCTTGATTTCAAAGTGTCCCCAAAAGTGGGGCAATATTTCTTTGGAGCCAATCAATGCCGTGGAGGATACGTAATCTTTTGTTAATTCACCTGAACTTCGTCGGATTCGAGGGTGTCTCGAGCCTCTTTGACCATGTTCTGGCAAATGGTGCAGACGTCGTCGTTATCATCGGGCAAGTCTTGTTGGGACCAAACGTTCCTAATGCAATGTGTAGTAGCAGAGCACTCACGGGATTGGGAAAACCCTTGGCACCAATAAGACGGTCCCCAGGTGCATTTCTTTGAGCCCAAAAGCCCTCCGGACACCAGAGTGCCCAGAGCTAGGCTCAAAAGGCCCAAAACAAAGGCTGTTTTCATGTTTCAGAAGAGTATCTTGTGTCGCAACTTGGCTGAAATGGAACTAGGAGTCAAGTGAATTTTGTTGATGATGAATGATTTGTAGTACGAGTACAAGGAAGCCATAGAACCGGTTCCCGGTACGATGATTGGAGAGTTGTGAGGAGGCTGCTGTTAAGCTCAATTAAATAACTACCTTGAAAGGAGAAGGGAGAGAAAATGCTACACTTGAACACTCGCCGACAACTAGTAACCAACTGATCTGGAGCTTTTGCCCACAGCCAAGAGTTTCTTTGTCAGCTCGTCAAACAAAGATGGAGTGATAACAGGAAATCCTAGATTTCGGTCTCCAATACGTTGGGCAGAAAACTGCGACCATGGGGCGCATTCAAGCCTGATCCGGGAGGGAGATCCGCATGGGGAATTCCGGGACCGACGACGAGGATTTGGGCTGAAATTGGAGGAGAAGCGTTGGGTGTGTATGGAGCGATCTTTGCCCTCGTTCCAATCTGGTCCCAAATGCGTAGCAACTATATCGTTGTCAAAGAACAAGAGGAGATGCCATGGAATTACCCGAGGACTACTTAAGACATGGACCTGGCACAAAAGAGAGCACGTTACATCTCAACCCATTCACAATAGCAACCTAATATTAGCAAAATATCTGACTGAAACAATAAACTTTGCCAAATCTATACCCAAAGTCTGCTCTAAGGAGCTAGGGAGAAGCGGTCAAGGTTAAGAAGTAAATGCTACCAAAAAAAATACTCTTCAGTTTACGTGAGAGCAATTAGATCAGCTCACTGATATAATTCATAAATTCACTCTTTAGCAATATACAAGTGACATGCCCTGACTTCTTTGGAAATCCGATTTTTTTTTAAATTTGAGTGTCTTCAAACAGGTCTTCATTCCCAACGAGCAGATTTTGACAGGCATATCGTTCCTGGTCTCCAGGATAATCTAGTGGTCCGAGATATACGTATACCGGCTGGAAACGTTATGAGGGTATTTTTCTTGAAAATGGAGGTGGGGGATGTGTGCCAGGCCAGACGGAAAAAAGAGAGGAGGGAAAAGTTTGCCAGATTAGGAGGGTCTAAGGGTATTGAGTCTTTTGGGGATGGATGGGTATGGGTCTAAATTGTGTTACTAAGGGTACGTCTGAAAGATAAGATGGCTGGGAGTAGAATTCCAGAAGCCGTACAATTCAGTAGCTAGGGTAGTAATGAATCAGAAAAAGAGTCGGTTGAGCTACAGAACGGAATATATCAGGACAAAAATTCTAGAACTTGATTGATTGTTTGATAATGCTAGTTTTTCATTATACGTGTGTGAACGAGAATGATTTCTTTCGGATTTGATAACGGAATATGAAAGGATTTTTTTTTCTAATGAAATATGTAAGACTTGGATTTTGCCGATGAACGTCCAAAATTTGCATCGTAGTGATCGAAAAATCAAGGTAAGTTACTTCCAAATGATGATAAGTTGTAAAGATTTTTTTCAGATTGTATCGCTTCTTTAAAGAAATTCAAAGTGCCTTTTTGCCAGCTTTTTCAAAAAAACAATTACTTTGAAACATAAAATTAGCCATCTCATAATGAAAAAGTGAACTATCTTTGCATTTTCTCTCAATTTGTGTTATACCATAAATGTTTTGAAGCATGCATTTAAGCTTCCAGGGTGACCAGATTTAAAATTCAAATATAAACTGGGAGTTATGAGTCCAAAATTATTAGTGGACGCCTAATGTAGCTAATGATTAATCTATATCGCATCATTTTGCTACTTTGTAATATCGTTCTGTTTGCAAGTTTGCAAGTATATATTGGTCACCTACCATTTAGGGTTGTGCTATCACAAAAAGCAAAACCCAGAAGCTTCATCACAGTTGTCTGAACTTTAATGTCTCCATCAAAGTCCAGACTTGGAAAAATTGTAGAACTACTGTAAAAATAACTTACGTATCTATCAAAAAGTTTGCTTTAAATTTTTCTCCATAGTTCAATAGTGGCTAGATACACAGAAAAAACTACCTGGCTGCCCACACCAAACCTCTGCAATTTTCAGCTTGGTGATGTTTTGTCATGATTTCAAAGACACATGAAGACGTGGAATGAGAAGAGCAGGGAGATCGGGAACCTGTCAAACTCTCATTTGAAACATGGATTCCTTGTACCATTCGACCAATCGGAGTCTGCAAGAAGCTCACACCCAGCTGTCTCTAGCCAGCCACGCCCAAATCCAGGAGTTTCCCAGCCTCTTCCGCGAATTGCAAGTCCGTTTGGAACAGATCTCAAGGTAGTAGACCGAGGCAAGACTAGTTTGAAATCTTCCAGAATTGATGAGAAGTCAAGAGATGACTCCAAGTCATCGTCATCTCACTCTTAATGCAGGGTTAAACTTTGATAATCGATCATGTCCCCTAAAATACATGTTTACCGTAACTTCCCAACCACTTAGAAATGATATGATCAAGAATGGTAAAGCGTAAGTTTGATTCCATCCGATTACTGAAGAAACAACATCTCTATGGAAATGGAAAAGGAAATGGTAACTTTCCCGAAGCATGTTGAAGGTGTTTGAATCAGTTACTTGCTGACAAGTCACGTGTCCATGTGAATCGGAAACGAGCGAAAATTGAGTGGAAAATTCGTCTCTGACCAGGCAAGATCAGCTCTTGACATTCATTTCTGCCAATCAAAACAGAGCCCAATCTGCCTAAAAGGAAATATACTTTCAATCGCCATATTTCCATTGTGCAGTAACAGCATTTGATTAAAAATAATAGTGTTAGTTTTTTACTCCTCTATGTGTAAAGCCAAGAATTAAATTCAGCAAATAAGATCATTACTACATCGGGTCTTATTTTCCATATTATATGATTTGTAAGTTACGCATCATCACTTTTTTTTTATTGGGTAACTGCCCGTAGATTTATCCTGTGGCGAATCCTAGCAAAAGGATAATAGTTACTTAATCGTTTGACCCAAATCCGAAGGACTGATTGGCTTCTTCTTTCTATTTGGTGGTTTAGCAATTGTGAACGACTCGATATCCTGGTCAATAAAGAGCCCATAACCCGCCGACAAAACGCCAAGATCCGTGTAGATCAACTCAAATATGACGTCCGAAATTTGCAAGGAGCTTTGCGAACTGTAGCGGTAAGTTCGTCAATAAGGTCGAGGGAAACTCAAATACACCGATAGAGGTAGTGAGAGAGTGATGAGCATACGTGAAACACTGGATAAAAAAAAAAACAGATTCAGGCTTGGGCCAAGTAAGCGTCCTCCAAGTTTCAATCAAATATTTCCGCTCAATACTTTATGAGGATGATTTTTGACATAACCAACGAAAACAATTGAGGCTATCGTTTGAAAGCTTGTTTTAATTTAGGAAAGAGGCTTACCATGATGCTAAAGGAAAGGTCGCTTTCGTTTTTCGTTCAAAGTGAAATTAGCAAAACGAAGTAATCGCATTGCTTTGAAAAGGTTCTATTTCGTTTGGTATGGTTTTAAATCTATGTTTTGGAAATTGTATTAACGTCTGGTATCTAACGCAGCAAGACGAATTGGTTTTATCAAGATAAGTAACAACACATTAGTCTGATGGGCAGCCATTGTGTAGAAATTGAAAAGGGCGCCATTACGTAGAGAAAAATCATGTCGGTCAGGCCCTCCTCTAAGTTCACCTCATACCATGCCATACCAGCCTGCCAATTCATTTCTTACCTAAACACTTGACGAAAATGTTTGACACACCAAAGATGTGTGTGAAAAAGGAAGATCAAAAATTATAATGGCTTATCTTCGTATTGAAATGGTCTACTAACTACAAAACTATAACCGGGTTTCAGGCCAAACAAGCCGCGAAAGAGGAAGATCTGAAAAGACGTGATGACTTGATGCGAACTCAATTCACCACGAATTCTGCGGCTGCATCGAATGGAACGGCCTCAGAAACATCCATTCTCATCGACCGGGCACTTGAACACAACACTGCGTTAAATGTAAGTTTTGAATGAGAGCCTCCAAGTATCCGGCTGGACGTTGGAAATGAAAAGAATATCCAACCCATATGACATTGTTTCAGCGATCTCATCGAGGCATTGATGACATGTTAAGTCAGGGCGCTCAGATGCTCGAAAACCTCCGTGATCAAAGGGGTACCATGAAAGGAATTCACAAGAAAATGATGGACATCGCATCCACTTTGGGCATGTCCAATACGGTCATGGGGCTGGTGGAAAGACGTCAACAGGGGGATAAGTACATCCTCATTGGGGGAGCCCTCTTCACTTGCCTAGTCATGTATTTGGTGCTGAAGTACTTCACGTAAAATAAGCATATTCATTCCCGCTAGCGACGTTTTTACAAATTTATATATATATATCACCAAAATAAAATGACATGGTTATTCCGATGATTTTGTCATAAGTCCGATTCCTTTCCACGTCATTCTACCGCAACTGTGCTCAGAGATCGTATTGTTTATATGTATCCGGATCCACCGCCCAAGTGAAAATGTGAGCCGGAAGTGAACCCAGGTGGCTGCATCTGCATAATCAAGGCCTTATTTTTCTCCTTCCGCTCTTTGGCATCTTTATAGTCCTGAAAAGAAAGACAATCAAATTGGCGCCAAGGTTTTATATTATGTTACCCACAACCTGCACACTCATACCCATTCATTAAAGTACAATCGCCATATCATATGAATATGCCAAATATGTCTTGTTTCTAAGAACCAATTCATATTTATACAGTTTTATATAAATGATGTGTAGAGTAAATCAAAGAGTATTTTGTTCGTAGGAAGTTCCTCTTGCAATTCATCTTAATAATGCATAATCCAAGTGCACTATTTTTGCACTATTTTTCAAAATTCCAAGATAAACATTTGCAACAGAATGTACAATAAATCCCCTAGCTCGAACTATTTCTAGCCTCTCGCCATGTTTTATTTGTGAGGTTAGTTGGTTATCTTTGACATGTTTGTCATTTGATCAACCTTCAAACTCAACACAGCACATGAAAGTACTCACTTTGGCCATGAGAATGGCTCCAAGAAGGTGGACGAGGCACGAAATCACGGCAAAGGCGTAACTCCAGGAGACATAGTTGTAGTTGGGATAGAGCAGCCAATCCCGGTCCCAGCATCCCACGCCAAAAACCAAGACTCCCAAGAACAGGAATAGTGCTACAAATCAGGGTTAAAGAGAAATTTTAAAAAATCCCTTTTGAGTCAAGGCCCCAGCAACAACTTACCAGTAATGCCATTGAGGATGCACACGACTCCACAAAAGTGATATTCAAATCTGAGGATGACTTCGAGTGGATAGCGGAGCAGTAAGGCCACAAAGAGCAATTGACATGCAAAGGATAAGATGAAGGCCAATGTGACGAATAATTGGACCACCATCAGCCATCCTAAGTAATGAATTGAAACAGATTTTAGTCGCCTCAAGCTCATTTAGAATATTTTGACAAATACTCCTTACCTGGCAAGAGTTTCTCCCGAATGAGACGATACTCGTCGCCGTAGAGGGCGTGGCAGCCATGGAATAGCTTATCAAATTGGTAGTCGGGGTGATGGTAGCGGAAGAAGCAAAACTCCCAAAGTCCCATATTCTTGAAAGGGCTTTCCGTGTCTTCCCATGAGACCAACCAATACGGACTGGCAAAGCTCATGAGCAACAACAAACCGGCCACAAAAGTCAAAATGGCAGCATAGAATAACGCGTCTGTAAGCAAATAAAGATGTAACGAAATCAGAGGGGAAAAACAAAATTGTAAATACCTGAGGTTTTATGAGCTTTGGCTTTGTCCACACTACTCAAGGAGCCCCGGTCGGGGTCTCTAAATCCCATGTTTGAAAGTGTTCCAACTTATTCTACTCCTTCTCCATGCCAAACAAAGATTTCCTTTCAAATCTTCGTGTACGTTCTTGTCCTGGCCAACTAGCCCTCTTGTACTGGCTTCAAAAACAGCCGCACCTCCCTCACCTGTGCTGTGGATACCTCTCCCCGTACCGAAAGAGTCCCTTTTGCATCACAGGTACAGCAGTTGTGATCAAACCTGCCCTACAAGCATAAGTGCTTCAGTGATTCAGTGGGGCCCCCAACGTGCACATTCACCTGGTTGTAACTTGCCAGTTTGAAATGAGGCGGTAGGGAATCTTCTCTTACCTTTTTTGCCTCTGTTTTCCTCACTCTGCCGAATGATCTCCTTGTACTGGTCTGATATCGAGGGAGCCTTGTTTGATGTGGGCGTGAGAGGAAGGCTTCTCTTTCGAGGGATATTCTCCGGGTTCTCTGAGGATCCTGGAGCATTGACTTCATATTTCGCACCTCTAGAGTAAGCTGTGCTATCCCCAAACAAGCATCTGAGTTTGCCGGTATCGATCAGACCGAACAAGTTGAACCATTTGGGGTCGGGTTTGGTTGCATTGGAGTAGGTTCGTCGGGTATCATAGGATATCTCGATGTGCTTCCGTGGTGTTTGAAGGTTCTTAGATTGAGTACCGGTTGAACGGCGGGTTGACAGTCTGCGGGAATCGCGACCACTCGCGGATCGTCTTAGATTTGCAGGTTCCTCGTGGTGACTAGTGGGACTAATAACGGCCACTGGGGGGCTTTGCAAGGGTTGGCTAATTTGTGAGACCTGTCTTGAGAGGTCATGTAGCTGAACAGAGGGGCTCACTACCATTGCTAGGCTCTCTGGACCAGCACGGGTCAGATCGATCTCTCTCGGCACCGCCAATTGGATCTCATCGGGTTGCACGTGGTCTTGACCCTCTTCCGTTATAGATCTTCGTTGCAACAAAGGTCCCCTTGAAGTCGGTTCCAAGTGTTGCCGGTATTGGAGAGATGCCCTGCGGTTGCCCTCTCTGACCAACATGGCATATCTTTGCTCGTGGGTTAACGATTGAGTGAACGGTCTTTCAGCCTGGAATTCCCCTGGATTTCCCGTGGTCCCCCCTTGAACGCTTCCTCGAGAGCTATCTCGTTCCAAATCTGACCTGAAACTATCTTCGTCGATATCGTCTTCTTCTAAGGAGTTGAACGTTGGGAATTGCCTCATGGAGTCCAATTCACTGTCCACATACCGAAGACTATCTCGTCCTCCCGACGATTGATATGATTGCTGGCGTTGAAAAGCGGGATTGTCATACCCTGGTCCAAGCATCCCTTTGAATGGATGACCTCCTGGGGAACTATGTTAATCGTGTTTGTTTCCCTCAAGTAAACGAGGTGCACCTGAAAATACAGTTCCCCTATTAATGAGGTACTCGTGCCTTATCAGGAGGAGCTTGCTTTTCCCCCTAGGGGAGAGAAGCTTTAAGTTACCTTTTCATACCTGGATGGAGGCATTCCTCGTGATTCAACCGATGCCCTGTCCCCTCCCTTGTCTCTCATGAGAGGGAACCAGCTTTCTACGAAAAATGTATCTACTCCATACAAAGATTAACAGGGATATATATTTCCAATCTGCACAAGAGGAGCGATGAGAATGAAACGCGGTATTGTTTTAGTGCTGAATTTTATTCTCTTTCAAGTCAACTTGGAGCAATCTATATCCCAAGAAAAGAGATTCATGCTTGCAATCGTCTTTACGGTAAATGCTCGCATGGCGACGTGAAAGGCTCCCTCTCAAAAATAAATAGTAAACGTGTATTGGTAATATTGTACAAATATCGATCCACGGGTCTTGAACCTGGACGTCTACTTCGGTGACGATTGAAACGAAATCGAGGCAATTTAGAATGATAATCCTCAAAGCAATGCTGGTGGTTAGTTTCCTACATACAGATGCTAAGTGCAAGTTAAGGGCGAAATGGCAAATCCGAGCCCAACTACAACTCCTTCATCGTCAGTTTGGTTTCCTTTTCCGCCTTAAAGGCCAGCAGGAGAACATCGGATATCCTCCGTGTGGATTACATTTCCATTGCTCTTGTTGCTCTTCTCGTTGTCCAAAGTGAGTCCAGGCGCCCCGGATCCTGAGTCCAGGGCGTATGATTGTCAAGAAA
This sequence comes from Tigriopus californicus, assembly GCF_007210705.1. NCBI lineage: Eukaryota > Metazoa > Arthropoda > Copepoda > Harpacticoida > Harpacticidae > Tigriopus > Tigriopus californicus. Next base: position 14,032,420 of record NC_081446.1, read on the forward strand.
GCTCGCCAATCGGCTGGTTTTCGAGCCAAAGATCGTGGATGAAATGGTACAAATCATCGCTCACGCCAACCTGAAATATGCGGAATGGAACAACCTGTTATGAAAAACAATTGAAATTTGGCACATGCAATTAATTTGAGAACCTTGTAAGGAGTTGGATTCAAAGATCTCTTGTGGTCTTGTCTCAAGGTCCTTAGAGACACTTGAACATTCTGGCGGGTTTCTTCCATGGTTGGGATGTCTTGGAAGAGATGTCCATCAGTCCACCAGCAACTGTAAAGGTCTTCGACTTGGGATGGAATGACCCACGCCCTCTTCGATTCCTTGAAAGATCAATGACCATGAATGAATGGCCTCTAAGAAGAAATGTGCCCTGCCCTCCACACACACACACACTGTCTTACTTGAAAAGGATGTCTGCACAAAACTCGAGTGCAAACCTCTGGCGGGGGCTCGCTAGGCCTTTGTAGCAAATCGATAAGGGCGTGTCCATCACTACTGTATAATCGAAATCCAATCTTTTTGCCTGGCATGGTGACTTTTTCAACGTCCTGACTAAGTTTGATCTTGGGTTTTTCGTTGATCTCGACCAGTTTGTACACACATCCCAATGCAGGTTGTCGCTGACAAGTTACTATAAATTTCGGTAATTTAGTCTTTAATCGATTTTTTTTTGGAGCGATAGAGTCGTCGCACATACCCAAGTGTGTTCCAATGCCAAAGCAATCAATGGAATGGCCTTGCTCGTTCAGGGACAGGATCGTGTCCTCATTGATATCATTGGAAGCAACCACAGTCAGTGAAGCAAACCAAGGAACATCAAACTCCTTGCTGACCTTGTGGAACGCCTCTCTCGCCACACGAGATAGATAGGCCAAATCTCCGGAATCAATTCGGATTCCTAAAGCTCGATAACCCAAATCGTTCAAGGCAAGAGCCACACTGGCGAAGTTTAGTAAACCACTCCTAGAAAGAATTTGTTTCAAATAGTTAATGCCATCATCAAGAGCTTGGGACAGTTCGAGATTGACATGAACAGGTGCTCAAAAACCAACCAGAAGGACCCAAAGCATTCCAAAATTAGTGGTCCTTCTGGAAAATGTAAAGCATGCTGTGTGAGAGGACGACAAAAGTACCTGGACACATCATACGTATCAACAAGGGCCATGAATCCATCTGGAAAAGCAATCGCATAAGAGGCGAATGCGGCCAATTCGCCGTCATGAGCTTCCTCTTTCAAGATCTTTAGATGACTGGCCAATTTGGTACGCCAATCCAGACATTTGCCAAAGAAGTCTGTCTCCATCTGATCGGGATCGTTCTTATGAACAATCTTGGTGTCGGCCAAATCTTCGGCTCCGGTGAAGGACGTCACAAACGCATGGGCGTGTGTTCCCTTAACCGGTATATTAAAAAGCTTTCCGGCCAGAACGTTCGAGGTCCCATCAAATCCTCCTAGAAAGGAAAGTTTCTGATGCAATACCTCATCCTTTACCACCATTGACCAAACATTGGTATTATTTGCAATGACAGCCGGCCTCCAAGTAATCAAGGTGTAACTGACTTTTTGTGGAACTACCATTTTTGCCTTTCTTTATAGCTATTCCTCACACTATCCTTTGGCAAATTGCGAGCCTTCGTTGTCACGAACTCGGTGTTCTACCTTCGTGGACAAGGTGTTTTTGCTCCGATCCTTGATTGATGGGAGGGCATGAAATGAAAGTGCATTGCGACTTCTTACCAATGTAGGCATATTTAGAGGCAGAAAGTCCTCCATCAGGTCCTTGGGCTCGTCGCAAACCAAATTCCAAGAGTTTGATATTGCTCTTTCCGGCTGCAATCCGGTATCTGGCGGCGTTGGTCGCAACCAGACTGGAACAAACAACGATAAAGTAGCAATAACTTTCAATGCTTCTCTAGACAGACCCTTGCTCCTCTTACCTGGCATAGTTGACCAAAGTAAGAAACGTAGTTTCTAGTAATTGAGCCACGATCAAAGGCCCTTGCACGCGGATCAAAGGCACCCTTTAAGAACATGTGATATATAAATGTTACGCTATGTACATGGATTAAGTCTGTGCACATGTTATACCTGGGAAAAGCCACCGTGCCTTCTTTCAATGCATACAGAGTGATATCCTCACAAGTGAGATTCGACAGATACTCGAAGAACTCGGGCTCTACGTTGCTGGGCAAGGTGTTCTTCAAATAGGCAATATCTGGAAAAAAAAATGGCATTGGCATTTTAATTTGCAAGTCCCAATTGTTATGTCAAATAATAGACGGAGTAACAGATCGTTGCCCAAGCGTCTCTTACCGCTTTCGGTGTACTTAAAATTCTGGATGAACTTGAGACATTCGGAGAGTCCAGCGAAGATTGTGAATTCACCATGAAATGGATTCTTCCTAAAAAATAGGTCAAACACCGCCTGATCGTCGACTCGTCTGGCCTTCCAATAGGCGTACGCCATGGTAATTTGATAGAGGTCTGGAAGAAAAAATAAACATGCTCCAATTGCAAACCGTGCTCCCTCCCAAGTCTTTCAAATCCCCATTCCGTGTCATTGGCTGCCTTATTGCTACTGCATTGCGTTGCAGTGCGTTGGATTGGTGTGAAGTATAACTACGTGCCTGTGAGTAATGGCTGAATCACTGCATTCTGGGGATTATCTTT
>NC_081446.1:14035698-14098823 GCF_007210705.1 Tigriopus californicus
CAGAGGCAAAATAGTTTAAGCCAGTATTTGGATTACCTGTTTAGGTTTACGCATTGCCTTTTATGTTATGATTTCTTTTGAATTAATAATATTCAATTATATTTACACTTTTAAGATTAGTGCAATAATAGTGACAAACTGTAAACTTGTAATCATGACCAATTGAATAACTGAAACTCTATTACAATGCAAATAACTTCGGTTCAATTACTTCCGTGTCATCAGTCTAATAAATAATCCAGATTATTGTTGAGGGTTTGCTGACAAACTCTGTGATTCTTTTGATATGAATGAGGCACTTTTCATTGGCGGGTCATCTTATGATTTAAGATGGATAAAAATGACGTCTTCGTCTGTCCCATAATCCGTTTTCGGGCTTCTTCAAACAATTCCAGCAATCCAGACTCATTTCGCATTCTCGATCCCGGAAAGTGGGATTTCGGTAAATGATCTTTTGACGATCCAAGTCAAACCCAACCAGGATTACATAATGACCTTGGTATGTCTTTCGGAGGGTTCGCGTGAAGCATTCGCTCAAATGGCCACGACAATGGGTCACTTGTCGATGTCGCACCTCGCATCGCAATAGATTCGCATTAGTTAGCACAATACAGGGTCCTTTGTGCGCCAGATGTCGGATGATTTCCGTCATGTCACAGCTTCGTTCTTCGACAGAAATTCGATTCACTTCGGCGTTATTAAACCGTTTCTGTACTCGGGATTCGTCTTTATGCAAAAGCTTTGTGTAAAACCTCTGACTCGAATATCCAGGATCCACTCCTAAAGTGATGGTTGTGTAATGGAAGTCCAGTCCAAACCTGGAAAAGAATGGTAAAAGGAATTTGTTAATTTTGGGATGGAGGGCTCGAAATCAAGGGACATCTTTGCTAAGGCTGAGGGCGACAACCGGACAGAATTCCAAAATGAGCCAAGATGTGCCGGAAGAAGGCTCCACTCATCAATTTCAAATCGAGTTAGATTCTTCAAGAATTTCTGAACCAAAACCGGCTTTCTCAATTGGTGGGTTAATATTTTTTTATTAACTCGATTTGGTAGAGTTACGCATGTGAAGAGCATAAAAGAAAGCAATATATTTAAACAATGTGTCTGCAGGACAACAACTGAAAATTCAAATCGAGTTGAAGCATGTCAAGGAGGACGACAAAGGGAGGATTTTGGACGAGCTTCCTAATTCAGAGGTCCAGAAAGGACGAAAATCCTCAAACACGAAAAAGGAGCTCGAAAGTTTTGGAATGCTCAAGACCAAAAGTGGACGGCCCCATAAGACAAATGAGATCCAGGAACAAGAGACAATCAACAATTATGAGCTCGGCCATGGAAAATCAAATTCGAGGTTCCAAAAAGTATCCGGCCAAGAACACAATTTATCTAAGCAAGATTTCAGGGGACAGAGTCAAGAGCACGACTTGATTATGGGGAACTGGAGACAAGACTTGGTGCAGGAGGAAACGAAGAATGTCAAAGAAAGGCCGGAGATTGAGACTAAGCTATGGGCCCGATCTGGAAGGGTGCAAGATGAAAAACCAAAAGCAAAGACCAAAGAAGAGCTTGATGAGATTGCATTTTTCCTCGATGACGAACCGAACCCAGAGAAGAACCGTAATAAAAAAATATTGGAGGATCCAAACTATTAGGATTTGCCCATCCAAGACGATGTCCTTGAATATGCCGGATTAAATGGTCAATTTCAACGAGAATTCCGGGGGGAAGAAGGCGTTCTTCCCCATTTCAAGAATGAGCAACACCAAAAAAGACGGCATCGGGACAACAGTCAACCTATTGAAGATCGAGTTAAGTATTTGGAAGCCAAGCACGATCCTTTGAAGAAGAAAAGAGATGACCTTTTAAAAATGACCAGGTTCGCTCTGGACAAAAACGATCACGATGTACCTGATACATCACCGAAGCAAAGCGCGAATGCGGGCCCAAGTAAAATCAGATCTGGGTCTGATCTTGACCCGGATTTGCATTATCACTTGGTTAAAATCTCAAAACTGGATACCAATTGTGGGGATACCGACGGCCAATCTGACCCAATGACACCCTATTCCAAGGGATCGCTCGACCAATGGACGGATTCAATGCTTGACGCTCATCAAGATCATCAAAAAGTCGAGAAGACCCACAATGGGAATCAAACTGACCACCAAAATCAGTCCGAGAGTGAAGACACTTCATCTGACCTATCGGAAGATCAATTCCCAACCCCCACTTGCTGCTTTTGGAAGTGCTTGTAGGTAGTAGTAGTAGCAGTAAGGAGGAAAATGTGTCATTGAATGCCTTTCAATATACCTCTTGAGCAAGTAACAGAGATCTATTGTCCATGTGGATTGTTCAAATCCCTCCTCGTGTATGATATGGGTCATGTCTTGCAAAATCTCCGCTCTTTGAGGCTCTTGGAGAGCCATCAAGACGCAAGACAAACCGCAATCCCAGTTGTGTCGTTGTTGGTAATGCTTCAAGGAATGAGTAAGCTTCCGAACATTGACACCGTTCACATCCATGGCTCTTCATGCATTCGGAACCAATCACTTTCTATAATCCGGATCCTTGGACTCTCCACTCCATCAGTCAGTCTGTTGGATGTCTCTCTTTTCACTTTGTTGATCAACGATCACCTTGTTCTGCACTGACAACAGAGCTCGAGTTTACGATTTTCACCGCAAGAGGGCAAAAGACAGACCCCCTAGAAAATTTCTCTTTCATATCAACTTGAGGATTCGAAAACTGAACTTTAGACTCTTAATGCGTCGCAAAACAGAATTATGACTTCAAGGCATCCGGTTAACCGCAAGCTATGAAAAGAACAGAGAACACTGATGGCCGCTAGATTGGAATATATATATATAGGTCAATTAGGTGCAGTAGTCAAATTTGAGCTTTCTATCTTAATAGCCAGGCCATTGGGCGTGCGACACTCAACTTCAGACAACTTTTACGCACTCGGGTGATCAATCGCGATCATGAAAGACTATCTGAGAGGAATAGAGTGGATCGAATCTTGAGGAGCACCTTAGGGATCGTGAGAGGAGCTAAAATGTCGATTCAAGACATCAAGACCCTGAGTCTCTGCACAGGTACAATGTTTTTGCTTGATTTGATTTTCATATTTTCGTGTATAGCAATAAGCAAATCTAGACCTAGTAGATTTGCCCGAGATAAGAAATGCCATTTGAAAAGAGAAAGCCCGGATGTTTGTTGGCGAAAGCCACTATCCAAAGGCTGTCGTCAATCGCCGATAGAGGTCACCTCGGTGAGTTCCCTGGAGGAGATCCATACATCCACCCATACATACACATGATGACTCTGAATTGCCCTTGAGAATGACTGATGCAAACGAAAACGACCAAAAGGGGTGGCTCGCATTGCCCCACATTCCGTGTTACACACACGTGTGTTTATAACTCCGTGGGTGCGTAGTTGACCGACTCTCTGGTCAATTATCCTTGATTTCCATGGAAGCTCATCGGAACCGGGCAGAGTGACACAAAAACCTCCATAAGCGAGTGCGTGTTCATTTCGTCCACTATGTAGTACAACTATGATTGAAACACTACATGCGGTGAATACATACATACAGAGTATGAGTTTGAGATACTATCTCGATCTGGAAGACGGAAGGAAGCACGCCGGTTCAGTGTTCGAACTTCGAAATTGTCGAATCAACAGTCCACTCCGCAACCGCTTCGAGAGAGGTTTACCGCTCATCCGTGTTGTTTAGGGAGGGTGAAGGTTTTTCGAGGATAAGAGAGAGGGGGGCCTTGGCCACCAACCACCAGCCTTGCGGCTTTATTATCAACCAAGCAAGCAAGCAAGCAAGCAAGCAAGCAAGCAAGCAAGGACAGCCAACACCTTTGCATTCATGCATTGGATTTGACTTTGACGTCTTCGGATTGTTTGATCAATAGTGTCAAGAGAGTCGAGAAGGTGGAACAAGAAGTGTTTGGGACCCTTGGCCCGATCTTCGTTAGTGGCTGGCCATTCCAGGATCCCCGGTGGGTGGGTAGGTAAGAGGTGCAAAGAAGAGGGAAGAAAGGAAGCGATGGCCTTAGTTGCCCTTGAAACGGCCTTTGGATGGCCTTGGACTGGAGCCAGAGGCGCCTTTAGGTAAGACCTTCCATTGGATCAGTTCTTGAGGGCCATCAAGCTTGGGAGCACGATCAGATTGGGATCCTATCGGTCCATTTTTGAATTCTAGTCCGTGATGTCTGACACAGAGCCCAGCCAAGAAGAGGATGTTTCAAAGCTTCACATCACACCCAAAGACGGGGAACACTCTGCCGGAGAAGAAGAAGAAGAGGATGCCAAGAATGAATCCGAGGATGCCAATGACGATCTGAAGACCAATTCTGCAGCCGAAGAAGATCCTGAAGAAGAACCCAAGCAAGAGGGAGTGACCGAGGAACAAAAGGAAGAGAAGGAAGAGGAGCAGGGGGAGCAAGGGGAGGAATCCAAGGGTGATCAAGACGACAAGGAAGAAGAGGAAGTGAAAGAAGAGGAATGCACAGAAGTTGAAATCAAGAAATTGACGACCATGGCGAACAGCAACGGAAATTCATCCAACAGCCATGAGCACGAAATGGCGTGAAAAGATAATCCCCAGAATGCAGTGATTCAGCCATTACTCACAGGCACGTAGTTATACTTCACACCAATCCAACGCACTGCAACGCAATGCAGTAGCAATAAGGCAGCCAATGACACGGAATGGGGATTTGAAAGACTTGGGAGGGAGCACGGTTTGCAATTGGAGCATGTTTATTTTTTCTTCCAGACCTCTATCAAATTACCATGGCGTACGCCTATTGGAAGGCCAGACGAGTCGACGATCAGGCGGTGTTTGACCTATTTTTTAGGAAGAATCCATTTCATGGTGAATTCACAATCTTCGCTGGACTCTCCGAATGTCTCAAGTTCATCCAGAATTTTAAGTACACCGAAAGCGGTAAGAGACGCTTGGGCAACGATCTGTTACTCCGTCTATTATTTGACATAACAATTGGGACTTGCAAATTAAAATGCCAATGCCATTTTTTTTTCCAGATATTGCCTATTTGAAGAACACCTTGCCCAGCAACGTAGAGCCCGAGTTCTTCGAGTATCTGTCGAATCTCACTTGTGAGGATATCACTCTGTATGCATTGAAAGAAGGCACGGTGGCTTTTCCCAGGTATAACATGTGCACAGACTTAATCCATGTACATAGCGTAACATTTATATATCACATGTTCTTAAAGGGTGCCTTTGATCCGCGTGCAAGGGCCTTTGATCGTGGCTCAATTACTAGAAACTACGTTTCTTACTTTGGTCAACTATGCCAGGTAAGAGGAGCAAGGGTCTGTCTAGAGAAGCATTGAAAGTTATTGCTACTTTATCGTTGTTTGTTCCAGTCTGGTTGCGACCAACGCCGCCAGATACCGGATTGCAGCCGGAAAGAGCAATATCAAACTCTTGGAATTTGGTTTGCGACGAGCCCAAGGACCTGATGGAGGACTTTCTGCCTCTAAATATGCCTACATTGGTAAGAAGTCGCAATGCACTTTCATTTCATGCCCTCCCATCAATCAAGGATCGGAGCAAAAACACCTTGTCCACGAAGGTAGAACACCGAGTTCGTGACAACGAAGGCTCGCAATTTGCCAAAGGATAGTGTGAGGAATAGCTATAAAGAAAGGCAAAAATGGTAGTTCCACAAAAAGTCAGTTACACCTTGATTACTTGGAGGCCGGCTGTCATTGCAAATAATACCAATGTTTGGTCAATGGTGGTAAAGGATGAGGTATTGCATCAGAAACTTTCCTTTCTAGGAGGATTTGATGGGACCTCGAACGTTCTGGCCGGAAAGCTTTTTAATATACCGGTTAAGGGAACACACGCCCATGCGTTTGTGACGTCCTTCACCGGAGCCGAAGATTTGGCCGACACCAAGATTGTTCATAAGAACGATCCCGATCAGATGGAGACAGACTTCTTTGGCAAATGTCTGGATTGGCGTACCAAATTGGCCAGTCATCTAAAGATCTTGAAAGAGGAAGCTCATGACGGCGAATTGGCCGCATTCGCCTCTTATGCGATTGCTTTTCCAGATGGATTCATGGCCCTTGTTGATACGTATGATGTGTCCAGGTACTTTTGTCGTCCTCTCACACAGCATGCTTTACATTTTCCAGAAGGACCACTAATTTTGGAATGCTTTGGGTCCTTCTGGTTGGTTTTTGAGCACCTGTTCATGTCAATCTCGAACTGTCCCAAGCTCTTGATGATGGCATTAACTATTTGAAACAAATTCTTTCTAGGAGTGGTTTACTAAACTTCGCCAGTGTGGCTCTTGCCTTGAACGATTTGGGTTATCGAGCTTTAGGAATCCGAATTGATTCCGGAGATTTGGCCTATCTATCTCGTGTGGCGAGAGAGGCGTTCCACAAGGTCAGCAAGGAGTTTGATGTTCCTTGGTTTGCTTCACTGACTGTGGTTGCTTCCAATGATATCAATGAGGACACGATCCTGTCCCTGAACGAGCAAGGCCATTCCATTGATTGCTTTGGCATTGGAACACACTTGGGTATGTGCGACGACTCTATCGCTACAAAAAAAAATCGATTAAAGACTAAATTACCGAAATTTATAGTAACTTGTCAGCGACAACCTGCATTGGGATGTGTGTACAAACTGGTCGAGATCAACGAAAAACCCAAGATCAAACTTAGTCAGGACGTTGAAAAAGTCACCATGCCAGGCAAAAAGATTGGATTTCGATTATACAGTAGTGATGGACACGCCCTTATCGATTTGCTACAAAGGCCTAGCGAGCCCCCGCCAGAGGTTTGCACTCGAGTTTTGTGCAGACATCCTTTTCAAGTAAGACAGTGTGTGTGTGTGTGTGGAGGGCAGGGCACATTTCTTCTTAGAGGCCATTCATTCATGGTCATTGATCTTTCAAGGAATCGAAGAGGGCGTGGGTCATTCCATCCCAAGTCGAAGACCTTTACAGTTGCTGGTGGACTGATGGACATCTCTTCCAAGACATCCCAACCATGGAAGAAACCCGCCAGAATGTTCAAGTGTCTCTAAGGACCTTGAGACAAGACCACAAGAGATCTTTGAATCCAACTCCTTACAAGGTTCTCAAATTAATTGCATGTGCCAAATTTCAATTGTTTTTCATAACAGGTTGTTCCATTCCGCATATTTCAGGTTGGCGTGAGCGATGATTTGTACCATTTCATCCACGATCTTTGGCTCGAAAACCAGCCGATTGGCGAGCTTTCTTGACAATCATACGCCCTGGACTCAGGATCCGGGGCGCCTGGACTCACTTTGGACAACGAGAAGAGCAACAAGAGCAATGGAAATGTAATCCACACGGAGGATATCCGATGTTCTCCTGCTGGCCTTTAAGGCGGAAAAGGAAACCAAACTGACGATGAAGGAGTTGTAGTTGGGCTCGGATTTGCCATTTCGCCCTTAACTTGCACTTAGCATCTGTATGTAGGAAACTAACCACCAGCATTGCTTTGAGGATTATCATTCTAAATTGCCTCGATTTCGTTTCAATCGTCACCGAAGTAGACGTCCAGGTTCAAGACCCGTGGATCGATATTTGTACAATATTACCAATACACGTTTACTATTTATTTTTGAGAGGGAGCCTTTCACGTCGCCATGCGAGCATTTACCGTAAAGACGATTGCAAGCATGAATCTCTTTTCTTGGGATATAGATTGCTCCAAGTTGACTTGAAAGAGAATAAAATTCAGCACTAAAACAATACCGCGTTTCATTCTCATCGCTCCTCTTGTGCAGATTGGAAATATATATCCCTGTTAATCTTTGTATGGAGTAGATACATTTTTCGTAGAAAGCTGGTTCCCTCTCATGAGAGACAAGGGAGGGGACAGGGCATCGGTTGAATCACGAGGAATGCCTCCATCCAGGTATGAAAAGGTAACTTAAAGCTTCTCTCCCCTAGGGGGAAAAGCAAGCTCCTCCTGATAAGGCACGAGTACCTCATTAATAGGGGAACTGTATTTTCAGGTGCACCTCGTTTACTTGAGGGAAACAAACACGATTAACATAGTTCCCCAGGAGGTCATCCATTCAAAGGGATGCTTGGACCAGGGTATGACAATCCCGCTTTTCAACGCCAGCAATCATATCAATCGTCGGGAGGACGAGATAGTCTTCGGTATGTGGACAGTGAATTGGACTCCATGAGGCAATTCCCAACGTTCAACTCCTTAGAAGAAGACGATATCGACGAAGATAGTTTCAGGTCAGATTTGGAACGAGATAGCTCTCGAGGAAGCGTTCAAGGGGGGACCACGGGAAATCCAGGGGAATTCCAGGCTGAAAGACCGTTCACTCAATCGTTAACCCACGAGCAAAGATATGCCATGTTGGTCAGAGAGGGCAACCGCAGGGCATCTCTCCAATACCGGCAACACTTGGAACCGACTTCAAGGGGACCTTTGTTGCAACGAAGATCTATAACGGAAGAGGGTCAAGACCACGTGCAACCCGATGAGATCCAATTGGCGGTGCCGAGAGAGATCGATCTGACCCGTGCTGGTCCAGAGAGCCTAGCAATGGTAGTGAGCCCCTCTGTTCAGCTACATGACCTCTCAAGACAGGTCTCACAAATTAGCCAACCCTTGCAAAGCCCCCCAGTGGCCGTTATTAGTCCCACTAGTCACCACGAGGAACCTGCAAATCTAAGACGATCCGCGAGTGGTCGCGATTCCCGCAGACTGTCAACCCGCCGTTCAACCGGTACTCAATCTAAGAACCTTCAAACACCACGGAAGCACATCGAGATATCCTATGATACCCGACGAACCTACTCCAATGCAACCAAACCCGACCCCAAATGGTTCAACTTGTTCGGTCTGATCGATACCGGCAAACTCAGATGCTTGTTTGGGGATAGCACAGCTTACTCTAGAGGTGCGAAATATGAAGTCAATGCTCCAGGATCCTCAGAGAACCCGGAGAATATCCCTCGAAAGAGAAGCCTTCCTCTCACGCCCACATCAAACAAGGCTCCCTCGATATCAGACCAGTACAAGGAGATCATTCGGCAGAGTGAGGAAAACAGAGGCAAAAAAGGTAAGAGAAGATTCCCTACCGCCTCATTTCAAACTGGCAAGTTACAACCAGGTGAATGTGCACGTTGGGGGCCCCACTGAATCACTGAAGCACTTATGCTTGTAGGGCAGGTTTGATCACAACTGCTGTACCTGTGATGCAAAAGGGACTCTTTCGGTACGGGGAGAGGTATCCACAGCACAGGTGAGGGAGGTGCGGCTGTTTTTGAAGCCAGTACAAGAGGGCTAGTTGGCCAGGACAAGAACGTACACGAAGATTTGAAAGGAAATCTTTGTTTGGCATGGAGAAGGAGTAGAATAAGTTGGAACACTTTCAAACATGGGATTTAGAGACCCCGACCGGGGCTCCTTGAGTAGTGTGGACAAAGCCAAAGCTCACAAAACCTCAGGTATTTACAATTTTGTTTTTCCCCTCTGATTTCGTTACATCTTTATTTGCTTACAGACGCGTTATTCTATGCTGCCATTTTGACTTTTGTGGCCGGTTTGTTGTTGCTCATGAGCTTTGCCAGTCCGTATTGGTTGGTCTCATGGGAAGACACGGAAAGCCCTTTCAAGAATATGGGACTTTGGGAGTTTTGCTTCTTCCGCTACCATCACCCCGACTACCAATTTGATAAGCTATTCCATGGCTGCCACGCCCTCTACGGCGACGAGTATCGTCTCATTCGGGAGAAACTCTTGCCAGGTAAGGAGTATTTGTCAAAATATTCTAAATGAGCTTGAGGCGACTAAAATCTGTTTCAATTCATTACTTAGGATGGCTGATGGTGGTCCAATTATTCGTCACATTGGCCTTCATCTTATCCTTTGCATGTCAATTGCTCTTTGTGGCCTTACTGCTCCGCTATCCACTCGAAGTCATCCTCAGATTTGAATATCACTTTTGTGGAGTCGTGTGCATCCTCAATGGCATTACTGGTAAGTTGTTGCTGGGGCCTTGACTCAAAAGGGATTTTTTAAAATTTCTCTTTAACCCTGATTTGTAGCACTATTCCTGTTCTTGGGAGTCTTGGTTTTTGGCGTGGGATGCTGGGACCGGGATTGGCTGCTCTATCCCAACTACAACTATGTCTCCTGGAGTTACGCCTTTGCCGTGATTTCGTGCCTCGTCCACCTTCTTGGAGCCATTCTCATGGCCAAAGTGAGTACTTTCATGTGCTGTGTTGAGTTTGAAGGTTGATCAAATGACAAACATGTCAAAGATAACCAACTAACCTCACAAATAAAACATGGCGAGAGGCTAGAAATAGTTCGAGCTAGGGGATTTATTGTACATTCTGTTGCAAATGTTTATCTTGGAATTTTGAAAAATAGTGCAAAAATAGTGCACTTGGATTATGCATTATTAAGATGAATTGCAAGAGGAACTTCCTACGAACAAAATACTCTTTGATTTACTCTACACATCATTTATATAAAACTGTATAAATATGAATTGGTTCTTAGAAACAAGACGTATTTGGCATATTCATATGATATGGCGATTGTACTTTAATGAATGGGTATGGAGATAAACTACATCGACTGATTCATGGCTCCCAGCCCTCAATAACAGCAGTAGCTCTATTATGTTCAAAACCAGTTGGGTAACCGTTGCTAAAAAGTGCTCGGAACCCATGCTGGCTAGGAGGAAGGACTTTCATGAAATCAAGAAATTCAACAAGTTGAAACTTCATGATCTTCTCAAGACACCTTCGCAATATTCGAAGTGAGAGAGATCGGCCTATAATTACTGGGGAGTGACTTATTCTCCCTTTGAAAATTGAACAACATGAGCTACCTTCAGAGAAGAGGAACTTGCCCTGGCAAAGATGCAAAACGCATCAAGTACGAGAAAAACGGAGCAAGAACCATGAGATCTCATCAGAAACTGAGATGTCACCCATCAGGCAGGGGAGCTCGAGAGTCTCAAGTCCCTGATGGCCTCTAAAGCGTCCTGAATCTGTGAACTACAAGATCATCTAAATGCTCAGCTTGACAAACCTTGCCAGTCCCACACAAACTCATCAATTAGAGCAATGGACTGTTGCTCCTTAAACAGTGGAGTTGAAAACACAACTAGAGAACTGATCTCCAAGTATGTTCCATAGCCTCTACATTGTCTATGGCTTCCCCATCGACCTCAAAAGGCCTACAGGGTGTTTTCTTTCTCTTAGGTTTGCATAAAAGAAAAAAGCCTTTCGGATTCGACCTCACCTCTTGAACAACTCTGCTTTCCTTGTTTCAACTGATCTGTCTCAATGGAGGCCTTTAATTCTACCTTGGATTAAATTCCAAACTTTCTTTGAGGCTAGCCACAACTTGACGATTCAAAATTGCTCCGGAGCCTTTTTTGCTAGTTTGCAACTCTTTTTGAACAAATTCTTCCTATACTTCGAATTTTAGAATGTGTCCCGCCCTGTGAACACATTCAGAGATTGCTAGAGTGGAACAGACGTCCTCAAAAACTAGAATCATTTTGTCTAACGCTACATCTATGGACGATTTCATTTTTTAGCATTGAAATGAAGAGAAAAAATTCCAGCTTCCCCCTAATCCCCTTCCTATAATCAAACGGCCCCAAATTTGGTTCCCATCTTTGAATTTGAACTTAGCCAGACCGACCTTTTTGCCGGGTCTTACTCTAGAGGCAACGCCGGCTTTTTGAGTAATGGTCGACCCTTATCTCGAGAACATGATGATCTGACAGATTACAGGGCCGTCAACATGGACATTACTGGATCAGATCAGGGTCATTGGAAAAAGACAAGTCGAGAACGTATTCTCTCTAGTGGCTACACCAACATGCTGAGAGAGATTGGACAAGATCGCAAATTCCTCCAGCTTTTCGAACGACTGAGAATGTCGATTTCGAATGGGAATATACCATCAGGATCTAACTCCCACTTCTACGACGCTATACCGGAAAAATTTAAAGTCCCCTACAAAGAAAACTCTCGAGCAAACTGCCTTATCCAACTCATTCAGTGAATTTGAGACTGACATTAAAAGAGCTTAACTGAGCAAGAAGGGGGTCTATCATTGTTACAATAGACAAATCAGCCTTTGGATATGACAAACTAAGACTCTACTTCTCCATTCGACATTTGTACATGACTTAATGTGGCAAATCATTCCTAACGTTAAGGCAACGCCCCCATGTGGGGAATATGGGATTATCAGGGGTATCCTATTTCACAACAAAACTAAGTTGAAACCAACTAGGTTAGTTCTTCATCTAAGACCCCTGGCCGAAAGCCGTTTCTGTTATAAGAGATGAAATGGCAATCTCTCTTCAACGGCTAGTTCTACTAAGATCTTAACTTTTGTGCTGTCTTTTTTGGAAATAAGAACAATGACATTCAAATAAATCCGCTTTTATGGCAGATAGCCCTTCGATGGACTAGAGCTATCAGTCTTTTGACTAGGCTCTCTAACCTTAAAAATCCTGTTTTTGGACAAAACTATTTTAGGTGGAGGATAAGAGAACCTTTGAGGAGAGGTAAAAGGTGAGGAGAAAGAGGGAGAAGGAACTCTGGCCGCCACCCTGAGCATACGATCTAAGATGCGTGGGGCTGTCTGGCGACCAGAGGGAGCTTAGGGCTACAAAGTTTGGAAGAAGAGAGGTTAAAGGAATTGAGCGGTGAGGTTGTAGGAGAGGGTGGGAACAAGGGAGGGAAATAGGAAGGAGATAGGAAAGGGTGGGTAAGTCTGTGAGAGACTTGACAACGAGGTTGAGACAACTGCTGTCTCTTCCTCCTAGTGCCCCTGAGATGGGCCTTTGTGCATTTGAAATTGAGGCATACCTTGTGCCTCAAGAATCTCATGCACATAAATGGGTGGAAAAAGCTTACATCCCTGTTGGGAACAGCCTTTCTCATTGATTTGAGAAGGCCAAACTCTCTAAGTTTTGGGACACCATTCGGGTGAGAGTCACCTTTCTCTCATCTCTGTGTTTATGGACACGCACTCAAGAGCAGTCTCTGCTATGCTTCCGACTTCTGTGCCTTTGCTCTTTTTGCATCTCTGTCGTTTATGGAATCGCAAATCTCAAGAGCAGTCTCTGCTATGCTCTCTACTCTTTGACCTCTGTGACCTCTTTGACTACAAGGGGCCTTTCTGTCAAATCAAGAGTGTCAGTGCCTGTGTCCCTTTTGCCTACACTTGACTGTTTCATCCCACAGTCAAGTAGTGGCTGGGTGTGACCAACCCAAGCTATTAAAGCTTCCATAATGAAAGGCTTATTGATAGAGGACGGAGTTTTCCCATCCAAACCAGCTCAAGACAGTTCCTAGCCCCTCAGAAAGTCCCTTCAACAAAGCTTCCATGGTTATTGGAAGCAAGGCTATTTGAGGGATCCTAATTGAAAAAAACTGGAAACCTGAACAAAGAATATAAAGAAATATTCTGGAATCTTCTTCAGTTTCGAGAAGAAACCGTTAGAAAATGAGCGAGAGGAAAATAAAAGATGAAATAAGTAAAAGAAGAAGAAGACAGAGCCAAGAGAGTCAAAGGGAAGAAACCAGCGCGTGTGAATGAGAACCAGCTGTGAGCAAGTAAACAACACACGTGCTAGTTGGAAACCAAGGAGGAACGTACTCCCTGGGGACAGACAGAAAGAAGAGAATAGGTGATTTTGCTAGGTTGGGGCTACCAACAGAGGACAAGAGAGAGATAAGAGTCGGTCGACAACGATGACCTACTTACTCTTTTGACTGACCAGCTAGCTAGCCTCAGCCAACATACACCAACTCGACTACAGAAAACAAGCTAACATCAATGGAATGGAATCGAACAAAAGAAGGTTCTAGAACCCAATTTTGTATTGAAAATAGGAACTAAAACTGATTGTAAACAACTAGAAGAAATCAACTACATTTACAAGTACATGAAATGAACAAACCAAACAATAAAAACCAAAATGATCTACTCCTTAAGCCAAAATTACATGAAATAACCTAGAATTGGGATAAAAAATATTGATAGACGAAAAAAGTGAAATACGACATAAACATAAAAGATATAAGACTAAACTACTAAGAGATAGGAAGAAATGAAAGCTAAAGAACAAAAGTGTCTTACCTTAAGCAGCCACGCGACCACTTACACGACACAACACACTCAGACCGGCCGTTTGAAGGATCAGGAACAACAAAATGTTGCGACTGCTCTCTACAAAAGACGGGACTGAACTGATTTAGTTTATCCTCTAATTTCGGATTGGGTACGGATCCTATCGCATGCAAACACAATCCGACTGTTCAATACCCCAATCCCAATCCGATCAAAGTGCGCAATCCGACCGAATCTGAAAGCCGAATTTTTTACCAATCCCAATCTGAATTCTAAAATTGTTGGTCAATCTGATCCGAATCCGAAAAGTCGGATCAGATCCATCCGAAAAGTTTGACCTCTAATAGTACCCATCAGAGGAGTTCTAAGGATCAGGGTTAGTTTCAACTTTCTTACTCAGAACTTCTTTGTCAAATCTCATGGACTCCTCAGGAGCGTTGCAACAAAATCCGACCAGAATGTTGGAAATGTTAAATGAGCATTTTACCACCCTCGTATCCACCCCATCAATATATCATGTCGTTATGAAACCAAAAGGTCCTCTAATAAATCTAGTGAAATTTCTTCAAAAACGCCGATGTGCTTCGAAACCATTGCGAGGCAAAAGGGCTCACCGTCTGCTGGGCCGATGGTATTCCTATGGTGGTCTTGAAAGGGCTTGGTGGAGCGGTTGCAGACCCCTGACTCTGCTATACAATAAGTCTATGACATGTGGGATCGTTCCACGTGAATGGAAAATGGCCAATGTATATAACCCTTTTCAAAGGAGGCGATACTCGTGTTATCAAGAATTATCGCCTATCGCCCAATTTCACTCACTTCATCTGTGTGCAAAATCATGGAACGACTCATAAAAGATTACATCCACTGACTATCTTGAGCAATCGAGCATGCTTGAAAGTGCTCCGCACGGATTTAGATCAGGCTGATCTTGCCTAACAAATCTTTTAGAACACCATGAACAAGTTTCAGCGGAAATGGATAAGGGGTGAGCGGTAGACACCGTCTACTTAGACCTCTCTCAGGCCTTTGATCGCGTGAACCATGAACTTCTAGTGCGAAAAATCAATAGGCTTGGTTTAGGTGGCTTGGTCGGAGCTTGGATTAAAGATTGGCTCTTGGACGAAGTCAAAGGATCATTCTAAATGGTATGGCATCATCGTGGCCAAATTATGCCTGGGTGTCCATCAGGGGAGTGTGCTTGGCCCTCTTCTATTTACAATTTCGTGGAGATCTAAGGGTTACTAACGATCGGACGTCTGTCACTAAATTTGCAGATGATACAAAGTTAAGCCGAATCATCAGAGAGAGAGTGATCATTTGGCTCTACAAAGGGATATTGATGAGTTTATGTGTTGGGCAAATGATAACTCCATGCTGTTCAATGCCTCCAAGACAAAGGTGATGCGCTTTGCCAAAGCTAATGTTCCTTTACTTTACGAAATGGACAATATACGTTGGCAGTGTGTTCGTAGACACAAGGACCTTGGAGTGACCGTTGATTGTGAGCTCAAGTTTTCGGATCATTGTGCTCAGATTGCAGCTGAGGCGAGGAGAGTCTGTGGAACACATTCTCCTCATTGAAACGGTTCAGAGAAGGTTTACGAGATTTCTCTGTCCAAATCTAAGCTACTCCAATCGGCTGCGGCACCTTAATATGGTTGGCCTGGATACCGACGGCATCGCTTTGATGCGACTCTACTGTGGAAGATCTTGAATGTGTGATCATAAAATTGAAGAAAATGATGCCCCGGTTTCTCGACCATCTGAGGGGATGATGGAGTCGCCAAAACAAGAAGAGGTGAGGTCCTATACCTCAAAAGGCCACCCTTTCGGACTCTGCCAAGGAAAGTTCTTTCCTTGTTCGGAGTATTCCAATCTGGAGAGCTCTCTCTCTTATGTTCTACGAAAAGTCAGAACCTACGAGTTTTGCAGGAATTGTTGCCTAAAGAAATAACAGATGACAACAGTGACTGCGTGAAAGGAAGTGTACTCTGGCTTGTTTCCTTCTTCTTCATTTCCTTCATTTTCTTTTTTTACATCTTATTACAATATTGATACATACTAATACTCTTTATACTCAACCATGGTGATTTGTGTGGTACCCACAATATACAATAAACAATAAATGGAGTTTGTAATTAAAAAAATGTAACTTTTTCCTCCAGAGCACAAATCTTTCATTCATTAGGTTTTAATTTGGCACAATAAAGACGCTCACTTTTAAACTAAACTAGTGGAAAATTGCTTTTTTTACCTGACGTTGAAGGGAGTTAGCCTGAGGTATTCGAGCTGACCAGATACCCAATTAAGTTTGCAGGCCAAGTGCGGAATATTGTCAGAATTATAGATGCTCTAGGCATACATACGCGAGGTTGAGTATTCGTCATCAGATTCGACCGAGCAGATTGGCTGCCAATTATCAACGAACATGGGCTTTGTCTGGAAACCTTCCAACAGGAAGTCAGTTGCTTCTTAAAAAGAGGTCGCACTTTGCATCGCAAAATAGAGCAAAGCCTTAATTGATATGACAATGTGATCCGCCATGGATTTAACCAGCTCATTCCAGGATCGGGATCTCCCTCACAAATTCCAATTTGGTTTCCAGAGCAGACGCTCTACCACAACGGCAGCTACTCTCCTCTATGAACATCAAGAGAAGAGTGTAAGTACGGATGTCTTTGTGGATCTCTCCACAAGCACAATCAACCCAACTTTCCTCCACCAACCATCTCAAGTCATCAATAGTCAAAGCTAGGGCCAGGATCGAAAACAATTCCAATTGACTTCCCATCAAGGAACTTTCCCTCTCCAATAGTTCTTCAACTCTTCCAGACCTGCATCAACCCAATTTTCCTCTACTGCCTTCACCTCTGGCTTTCCAACTCCGTCCAATCCGCCGATACCACCTTCACCAATATCCTCAAACAATATCTGTGCGTTTCCCAATATGCCTAAAATGCCATGGAGGTATTTATCGAGCCAAAAATTGGGCTGGCTAGTTTAGTGTCCCAGTGTCGGGAACCTGACCTTTCCGGAGGTGGTGTCGGACACAACTTGTCCTTCTCGGTCAAGGACGTACTAACACCCTACTGTCCTTGGCCCGACATCCCTCCAGAATATTGGCGGTCACGCACGTTTTCTGGCTCCGGTCCAAATGTCATCAACGACGGGAGCTGAAACAGGATCTGTTCAATCTAACCCAACCAATCTTCTGCAGTAATCAAGATTTTCTTCGCTTGTCTCTCTACCAAACTGTTTATGTACTGGCTTTGATTCTCCTCTTCACTTTTTTCATGTAGACTGAACTGGAAGTATGGAACCCTCCTAACGGGGAATATTGCCGTATAGAGAAAGGTGCAAAGAAGAATCCCCAAGTGGCACAATTCTTATCGGTACAGAATATCTTCACTCTCTTCAAACATTAAAAGAGAGACGTATTTTCTGGACTTCCCTCTTATGTTGAAGGTGTCTTTTACTGTTAACAATATCACTTCTTTGGGATCACCTATCTTTGCGATCACTTTTCTTAGCTCGTGAAGGATCAGACTTGATGAAGACCCACAAATTAGAAAATGGGCCCTTTTGGAATTAAATGTCAAATCTCGTACACATTACCATTCATTTTTATGCGTTCTGCTTGTATAGGGCTAGTCAAGTAAACGCGTTCATGGACAACTGACGTTATTCCATGGAGTAAAATCAAAGACAACATGCCCAGCCAAACCGCACTTTGCATGCATTGAGTTTTGACATTTTTTCCATTTTACATGCTTGTCCAAGCAAATAGCATTGTGGTATGGAGCCAATTTGATAGTACGTTCACCGAATTATACCAAACATGTTCATTTAGGAGGATTTTGTAACACAACTCGCTCAAAATCACTCAATTATTGAAAATTCAATGTGCGAATGGTGCGAGTTGACTGTGATGTTTGTCTTAGTTCTCTCTCCCCAAAATCAGGGTGCCGGACTACATTTTTCCTTGAATTTCCTTTACTTGACATCCCCTATATGGAACTCTTATGCCTGAAACATTCTTGACCAGTGAGTGGGTTTAAAAAACTTCTTTCCTTGCATGGTTCCAAATTATTAGTCCATTATTAAACCCACTTGTGTTATCATCAATTCGATGTTTGAGTAGTACACACAATAAACAATTCTATCTAGTCATAATTTAGTGTGATGTCACATTCTAGTCAGGTATTTTATCGTTCTCACCATTTAATTCAAATTTTCTGATATCGATTTCTACCTGCAAGTGCCCATCTGCTTGTATTCATGTGGAATGGTGCATTAAACAAATTAAGCATTTCAAGATACTCGATTTCATCCCGCGAAACCTTTTGCAACATAATGACATAACGGTTCAGCTTGCTCAAATATTTACATAAAATACAAGATTCGAGTCTGATTAACAATGGTTGACAATAAGTATTAACCCAAGGTTCCAGTCAAGATGGAGGACGACTGTTCCAAGAATCTCTTCGATTGATTAAGCTGTTAATAGGTTGTAATAGGAAATGAGATGTGACAAGTGACCGCCCAAGGACGAATCAAAATGGAGGTTTCGTGACCATTTTTCTCAGAAGTTTGAGTTTGACATCAGCTTAAAGGTCCCATATTGTCAACGAACATGGGCTTTATTTGGAAACTTTCACAACAGGGAGTCAGTCACTTCCAAAAAGACTTAACATGTAACATGTTTATATTGCATAAAAAGGCAAAGCTTTGAATGGTTATTGAGAAATTAGATTCATCTTGGGTTCAACCAACTTATTACACAGCATTTAAGTATCTTTTTACCATTAGAATTACATCAGTATGGTATTTCTCAATAAAATATAGTTGTCACGCTGATTTCTCGCATGCCGACAGTGTCAATTTGGAGTAATGCGCTTCAAAAGACAGAGTACAATCACTTTCACAAACTACATTGTTCAGTCTAAAAGGGACTTGTTTCTTGAGAGACTCAGGATGTTCAAATGCCATAATGTTAATTTGGAATAATGGAATTAAATATGTTAGTAATCTAATCTTATGAAAAAATGGGTTTAGAAAGTATTTAGAAAGTAACAAAACTATTCTTAATAATCTAGAATATATGTTTGTATGTATTTCGGGCTGCTGTGATAGGAATAAAATAAACGTAGGTGTTATAATCACAACGCCCAGCAACCCCTTAAGCCGATGGCTTGTTTTCAAGGGGTTTTTAGGAGAAATATTGATGGTACTAAAATTGTCAGTGATAAACGAGATGGTAAAAATAAGACAATTTACAAAAGTCTGGAGGTTCTAAAATAGTTAAGTTCTTGGAGCCGAATGGGTGAATTGAAAATGACTGACCTTCCCGACCAGCGCGTGCCGTATTTTCCAAAGGTGTCAGGCAGAGTCAAGACATATTGGATTGGCAGGAATAACAGTTTTTCATTTTGCAAATACTGGGATATGAGGCAGTAATTGATTCCGACAAACGAGAGGTCCACTGTTTTACAGAGTCTTGACTAGATACGTATCGTTAATTTCGTATGGACATTGAAGTTGCAAATTGAAAAGTGGCAGGTTTTGAATCCATTTCAATTTAGTAAGAGGCAAGGTAAAGTAGATATCAACTCCCCTGACGGTTTTAAAATTATAGCTACGTGATTTAGAACTCATTTTACTGATTTTGAAATACATGTATTTTAGTTGGCTAATTTTGGCAAGATCTTCGAGTTTCAAAATTGAAAGACTTTTAAATATTCCACTCGTGTGTGCTTTTCGCTTTGCCCCTGCTATCGAGCGCATAGCGCTCTTTTGGATTATGTTTAGGCTAACTATTGCAGATGAATGTGAGAAAAAATCCAGGCCGTATTCCATCTTACTTCTGATAAGAGCATCGTACATTGATTTGCGCAGTTTCATCGGTAAGGACTTCTTCGCCAGAAAGAAGGTGAATAGTGTTTTCCTTACCAATTTTTCTGCTTGCATTATATGGTGCTTCAAATTTAATTTATTGTCTACAAATAAGCCTAAAAATTTTACAGATTTTTCTGGGCGGTTCCACCCAACTTGCTCTATCTGGAAGTTGCTTACCATAATGTCGAGATCATAAAATGTATACAACCAGATACCTTTCGTACCTTCTCTGAATACAGTACAATCCCAACCTTTCTAACCTCTCCCAATACGAGACCTGTTTCATATCCTCAATGTTCCTAGCAAAACATCTTTGGACTTGTTCGAGCTTTGGGTCTAAAATGGATCCCTGAGGAGCACCCGCATTGACATTATGAAGTCTCTAAGAAATCTCTCGACCTTAACCAATTGCTTCCTACCACATATACGACTTCTTAACCAATTGAGAAGACTATATCGACGGGCTCACGACTCTCTAGTTCCTCAATAACGTGCTCTATATGCTCAATCAGCTGGATAACCGGGCTAAAATGCGCTCGCAACCCATGCTGACTAGGCCATAGGAGAAAGGACTTCATGGACTGTGACATATTCAACAAGTTTGAGCTTCATGATTTTCTAAAACACCTTCGCAATATGTAAGGTGAGAGAAATCGGCCTGTAAGTACTAAGGAGCGACTTATCTCCACCTTTAAAGACTGGAACACCATGAGCTAGTGGAAATTGTTTGGGATCCTCATTCAACTAGCCATTTTTTTGTTGGCCTTGATTATTTGAATTTTCATTAGGTCGCGGTTACTCTCTGGTGTCTGCGGATGTCATTTTATCCACAATGGCACTGAAGAAGCTGTTTGAAATGTGTGCAACCGCTTATTAATTTGCACTCAACATTTGATTAATGATTGGTTAATTACTTGATCCATCTCTACGGTTTTTTTTCTTTTTTATGCCTTGCTTCTAGTTTTATTTTTCCTGTGTTATCCCTTTCTCCTTTTTAAGTTCCCGCATGCTGAGGTGTAAGAATCTGTTTTTTCTCAGCTATCACCCATTGAGTGCTATTTTCAGCAGGTATTCTTTATTTCAAGTCTGTTCCTTTTAAAAGCCTGTGGAGAGTAAAGCTGCCTTACAAAAGTCTGGTTTTTTTTATAAATGGGGCTCTTGGTTTCTCAGTTGGACACGAAGTAGACTAATTTTGAGAGTTGCTTAACCGAACTAGAAAATGATGGCTTAATCAAGTCTGTCAAGGGACATTATCAATCTTCATGCCATTTATTTTAAATCAGTAACCTTGATATCGTTGAAGGTGTACACCGCACAGTACAAAGATATTTCATTTATGAATATGTATAGATATATTGTGTGTGCATCTATATTTAAGTATATATAAGAATGTGGTTATAATACATTAGTCCAATACACAACAATCGCGATAATCATCGACGATACAGGCATTTATGACTTTCAAACCATGCAAAAAAAGAGATGATAAATCGGTCGTGAAATAACGAATCAAATAAATATCACAGATTAACAAAACGGAGTCAAAGACCGTAACCACTCATCCAAAATCACCTCCTGGTCGCCCAAAAACCCTTCCACTTGAATAAAAGTAAGACCATTAAAATGAATAACTCCTGTGAAGAGAGGGGGGATGACCAAAGCCAATTGGGAGTGCCCATCCCAATAGAATTCTACTTTTATTCAATGACAAAGGACACTCTTTATCGAATCGTCATGGACCTTCACTAAAACCGAATGATCTGTCGAATCGATAGAAAATGAACAGGGAAAGGGGAACATTTGAGAGGCGTCGATGACTATAATACAAAACAAACTGATGGCTGCCTTCAACTACCGTGGATGTGACATGAGTCTCGTGGGGATGACGGAAAGTGTGCCTAATTGGACCAGACACATTTGGGATCGTCGTAGCACTCGAAGGTTTTGAACGAGCACCCGTGACAGCGGCCGCAGTTCGAGCACATGAGGCCCTCTCCGCAAATTCCGTAGATTTGAAATCGACCGCCGCAGACTTCACCGGGTCCTTTGGTGCATACCGTCTCCCCACAACTATCCACCTCCCATCCGTATTTGCAATCATCTTTGTTGACGTCTTGCTTTGAATTTCGAAATCTACTGACAATGCACCGAGGATAGGCCTGGCTTTGAATGACAAGGGCGAGAACGATGGTCAAGACCATGAGACACTTGGGGCTGAGGGCTCCCTTGAGGATTACTGTTCCCACCATCTTCTTGTGGACTGGAATGCTCTTCGGATTGGCAAAGGAATCGGAATAAATCGTTATTGTCTTTGAGTACGATTTGCCGGCTGAGGATTAGTTTCACGAGATCCTTATCGTTGGTAAATCGGGTTTGGATGCGATGTTGGCTTTTGTTTCGGCGTTTGCTGCCACGTTCAGTTTGACCACACGGACCACTTCGATAATGATGTTGCTTAGTTTTCTGATTCTTAAAAGCGAAGAAACTGTTCATCACATTGGTTAGCCGAACCGATAACTACACAAATCAAATTGAGCGGCATAAGTGGTTTGGAACAAGAGGTAGGTCACTATGAAGGAGCGGATTCTCACAAGTGATCAGTTTGAGAGAGAGAGAGAGCGGGAATTTCGAAAGGAGCAAGGGAAGAAAGAACTCGATCGTTGTGGATTCCACGGGAAAACGATGACTGTCTGCGCTCCTAGGGGCCTGGCAATCTTTTATAGAAGAACACCGTCGGCAAATCTGTTCGATAGTCGCCGCAACGGAAGCTAAAACAGGAAACCCTGGAGAGGCCCAAGGACCGTTTGCGTGTGAGTGTGTGAGTGTGTTGGTGTGTATGCCTCTGCCTCGGTGTCTCTCTCTCGTTCGTCTCATGCGCTGTCATTTGGATAAACCTAGCCACGCTATCTACATACATACATCTTTGGCTCACCCTCAGCAAACGCCACCTTTAGTACCCACCCTCGGGAACAACTTAGCGTGTTCACCAAGCTCTGTAGGTACTAGGGAACCGGGGACATGAGCTTGCGGGTTTGAGTCCACCTAAGAAGCCACATCTGTCAGAGTAATTAATGAGCGTGTGGGTGTGGATGTGGGTGGGTGAACTGATTGATTGAGATGTGGTAATCATCGAAGGACAAAGTCCAAAGGTTCCAATAATGAGCAAGCACCCTTCATGGACATGATATATGATATAAGCAAAAGCCAAAGAGCTTAGTAACTGTTATTTTGGTACTTGTCAAATTCCCCCGTCCATGTCTCAAAGGAACAATCATGCCTTCAGTTCATGGGATTTCCAAGCTTTACACGTGAAGAACAATCATCCTCTCATCGGCCATGCGACAAGGCACTCAAGGTTTTAATAACTTTCGATACTAGTTCAAACTAGACCCAATTTATTGTGGGTTTATCAACAAGTCTTAACTTGTCCAAGCAAGTTGAAGAAATTGATCTTTGATCAAGGTCTTGGCAGGCAATTCTCAAAGTCTTAGCCAACATAAGTAGCTGAGGAAAAAGTCCATCGACATGCATTATTTTTGAAAATGAAACATAAATTCCGCTTATGAAGCATTTGGCAAGCATGGGTATTTTCACTTGAACTTACGAACACTACAGATTGCAATTAGGGTATTGCTCCGGGAAAACGACATTTGTGCCACCTTCTTGATTTTGTATCTACACGTAAATGGCATTTTCTTCAAACTTGACAATATTCTGACCTGAAGTGTTTTTTTATGTTCAATAAAACATACCGAAAGGTTCTTCTAATGGGTTTGAAATCATGCCATAATCTGATAAATGATTCATATAAGGAAAAACCTTATCGGTCGAAGTTGAATTTCCCTTGCACTCCAATGTCATTTGAATATGGCATGTGTCAATGACGATGGACTATTTTTCAGACATTTTCCTTCATATTATGATGACTCATCTATGAAATTGTCTCAAAGTACAGTACACGACAGCAACGTTTCTCAAATATATGTACAGCAATCCGGTTGACAAGTCTCAATGTCGATCAGCACGTGTTTCTATACTAACTTACGAAGAACTTGCGAAGAGAAAAATTAATGAGTACTTTTTATCCATCTAAACTATTAAGATTCCTAGAATTTGACATGAATTCCAGACATGTGGGACAAATTTACGTTGTCTCTCTGAAGTCTACAATGAAATGACAATGTTGCTCGCTTTCAACATTTGGGCTCCCGTGGTATAAATTGGTTTCAAAACGTGAAATATATGCCTTAGATGTCCTGCCATGAAGTAGTGACTGTTTCTAAAATGATAAAAAATACTGTTTTTGAAACTTATATCATAGATAGATCCTATTTAGGCGCCATATAGCTTGTGCTGTAATCCACTATTTAGATTTTTACCTTTTGGTGATTTACCCATTTGCCAAGCATCTTGTTCATTGATCAAAATTTATATCTGCCTTAGTTTGTGAGCAATTTTTTTTTCATAAATAAGTAAACTTCTTTAACATATCGCAGGTTAGATTTAACTCTTGACAAGCTCAATAAACACCTTTGAAATAGCTTGCCGCCTTTTCATTTACAGGCCAGAGGTACTATTTTAACATTGGATCAAATCATTTTCACTTTAATGACCAATTATCAATCAAAGAACACAAAGGCATTTTCATTCCGCTTTTTCTTGCTCCGCTCGGAATTGCCTATCAATCCAAGGTCACCCAATAAGTGTTCAAGTATCCGTAGCTTGTAAGAAAATCTTATTTTATCAGTGGATATACATCTAAGGCATTAAAGTTTGCTGAGCACCAATCAAATCTGGATGGAAACAAAAAGATGGTACTCGTGCTTTGTACTCCATATTTGTACGAAACTAAGTCACGCTTGCTTCCAAGTGTTACCCTGGGAGAGACGATTTGCTGGGTTCATGGGACAAAGACCTATTTTCGTGAAATTGTTTTTGTCGGAGTACACGCACACAGCAAGGCCCGAAGAAGTGGTGGCTTAACGATCTGCGAGATCGGCCTTGATGCCAACGAATTTTGGTGCAGCGCCTCTGCTCGTCAGTACTCAGGTCCGAACCTAATCCCACCCCGAGCATTGAGCAACATGAACATGCTTCCAACAAAATTCGGTTTAGTCACAGATCTCCAGCTAATTGGGATCAAAACAAATACTCAAGGGTTGACTTGTCAGAGCTTGTCTCAGGGTCGTCCTGATTGGCAAATGGAGGATGGGAGAGGCTTGCCACATTTTCCTCAGCTCAAAATCGAACGGAGACGCTTCCCGGTGTCATTTTTCTCTAGTCCTCGACCTTGAGTTAAACTGTGCGACCTTATCACTTAAAGAATCCGACAATACATCGGAATCAGAATGGATTCCAATCGAGGCAACTGACGGCCATTCTTACTTGTCATCGCCAATAGTACGCTGCCCCATCAGCATTTGGAGATTCCCCGTGCGTGCTCAAATTTCGTTTATGCATATTCGTAACGCTGACGACAGCACATTTCTTCCGAACTTGATTCCTCCACTCCCAAATTGTATGTAGATGCTGTCGCTTTGAATTGCCGTTTACCCTAACGTTCCGGGTGCCAATCGGCGTAAGCCCTCTTAGGGAAGCAAACTTTCCTTTCGACCGGGTGCGTCAAAAGTGTTGGTACATTGCCTAAAATTCAAACATTAATCACATATTCCCAAAAGAGGATAAAAATGATGGAGGCTTTTTAAAAAGTAAATTAGTTCTATTCAAACAAGTTTTGTTCAAATTTATTGATGTTAACTTTTACAAACCATTGAATGGGTGTGAGATTTTACATCTGGGAGCTGTAGAACAACATTCAATGATCACAAAGAGCAGTTAATTGGGCTCAAAATCTCTAACCTTCAAGCACTGGTTTTTAGAATAATACTGTGCATGTGATCTGGTTGAGTCTCCAAATCCAACCTGAATTGAATTTCCTGAATTAAATCTGAGATTCAATGCAAAAATAGTTGTTCAAATCTAGAAAATCGAATTCTACATCTACAAATTTGGGTTGAATCTCACAACTGACCTTTACTCAATCTTTGGGGGGGATATGAAGGGATTCAACTATCGCGAAAAGCAAGTAGCAATGGAGCAAAATTACACACAAAGTACCTGCCAACCTGTACCATATCTTTGAAAGGCTGCGTCAATCATTTCAAATTACCGGTTTGTTTGAGCAAGCATGGATCCTTTAAGCAACACCTGTCTAATGAATCATCGCCATTTTTTGGGAGGTCACTGGCCTTATTTATAAGTCATCATATTAGTCAAAAAGAATTTTCCTTGTGTTTTGTAAAAAAATAATTCCCTAAAATAACAATTAACCTGGAACTGTAATTCAATCCCTTGACAAAGAGCTATTAAGCCCCAAAAGCTAAAGTGCCTCCCAAAATATTGTGATTACGTCATCTCCTTACCCTGCTTCAGTGTCCCAATTTTTTAATTTTGATTGATTGTTGAATATTTAGTCTGCTCACAGTGTGCTTTGGTAGTGATGTCTATCTTTAGCTTTGCTCGTCCTTGACAAATACGACAACAAAGACCAAAATCAGGACACTAAACTTGATTTTTCAAACTGTTTTTCCTTCAATTATCGAAGGGTATTCCGGAACAAAAAACAAGATTGAATTTGAAAAAAAATCTTCACTCAAAATTTAATCAGTCAACATCGGTTACTTTTTCTTGCTTTTTATCTTAACTGAGAGAACTGGGTAATGGGCAGGTTATTAAATCCTATGGTTGATCAATAATTGTATTGTGGTCATTGATAGCAAAACCATCTTTTCAGACAATTTTCCGTTATGATAAATCTATTTCTGGCCCGGTGGCCTCCAACATCCCCCAATTCACTTGCTGCCCTCCGGATTATTTCATGTGGAGGGTTCCGGAGTTGAAAGGACCTTCCATCTCGATACAAACTTGCTAAGGGAAAAAGGATCAAGAATAATGGAACAAGATGTCTGCAGCCTACACAATCGAGACTGACTCCAAATTTTGATCCTGTTTAAAGACCACGTTTGAGGCTGAGGGTTGACAAATTTGCTATATGCTACAAAGCCTTGGTAATACTTTTTCTAAATAAAAATTTACGTCCTTCTCGTATGGATATCAAGTCCTAACCCAAAAAGATATTTGAGACGCAACCAAGGCTATTTTTACAAAATTTCTAAAGTGCTATCTTAGCCTTTCTTTTTCTTCCAACAATGCCATAGTTCACTTCCTCACTTCGTCAACAACCTTAGAGACCTGACTTGACTTACATCAGAGAGTATACAAGCTTAAATCAAGCATATTTAACAATCTATCTTCTCTAAAACTTGGACCATGATTTACTGGCCGCCAGTTAAATATTTTCAATTTGACACCGCAAAGTTCCTACCTTAGATCTGATTTTTTAATTCCAACTCACTACAACTCACTAGTCATTAGAAAAGATGAAAATGGTCTTCAGTGATCTTCAAAGACTAATTAATAGGTTAAGTGTTCATTTCGAGACAATTATTTTGGATTTACCATGAAAACAAATCAATTCGTTCGGACGGTCTCTCATATATTGGACACATGTACCAGGTCATAGATTTCTAGACACTGGATGTCGGACGACCGACCACTCGGCTGTTAAAACAGTACAATGGATGGTCTCCTGGGAATTGATTACAAACCGGTTTATTGTACTGTTTAGCCAACCGAGTGGTCGGTCGTCCGACATCCAGCGTCTAGAAATCTATGACCAGGTTCATTTGGAATTACTGATGTGATCAATCTGCCTGCGCCTCAAACTTTCAAACCAGTACTGCCAAGTTTGATCCAAGCTGGATTTTTTAGGTCAGGGAAGCCTTATATTTTCTGACCAAAAAAATCCAGCTTGGATCAAACTTGGCAGTACTGGTTTGAAAGTTTGTGGCGCAGGCAGATTGATCACATCAGTATTTGGAATGAAAGTTACACGTTTTTATTTTGTAAGATACAGTACTGATACTTACGTTCCTCTATTTTTCAAAATTAATCTGACGCAAATTCAAAACTTCAGACATTGAACCAGTCCAGTCAGTACTATCTTGTTTGAAATGTGTTTTGGGTTGGCGAGTGCAAGGGTCGGAATGCTGAGTTCCGCCCAGCCAGCCAAGCCGACCATCACGTCGTCCAATTAGTTTCGATATTTAGTACCAATTAGTATCAGATTTTTTTTTTCATATGTGGTTGTGGATTTGGCCTCCACACGTTTCCTGCAGAGATAGCTCGGGGAGGACACTCGAACAAGGGATCACTCTTAAGCTAGGAAACGGCATGAACTGCTACGCCACATCTCCTCCTGTAATATGAGCTTACGTTAGGTTTTTAATTGTAAGGGACCAACCTCAAACCAATGGAGATGGTGGTCAATATTAATTCAGATTTTTAGTGATATTTCTAGAAGTCAGTGATTTTCTAAACTGTCTTTGAAACTGGAGGGCTAAGAAAATATTCATCTTGTTTCTTGTATGTTGGCGCTAGATGGCACAGGCTTCATTGGTCTATTTTGTTCTACTAATAACAATGAGCAATGTTCTGCACGAAATATCCACTGCAAAGAACTTCATCGTTTTGTAGGTTTAAAGTTTAAATTCGTTCTAGTCACAATTTGCCCTGTAGTTAAACTAGTAATAATAGTGATTCATCCAATCTGAATTTGACAACTTGTATGGTGGTCTTGAACTATTGTTATCCAAGAAGCATCTCCTATTCTCACCATGTTGAAATCGTTCGCTTAGGTATTAATTCGATTTATTTTCCATCAATCCCCCATTTCCTTTCGTTGTCAATGGCCCAATGGCCAAGTTTCTGCAAAAGTTTCAACCCGCTCCACTTCGAGTGACATTGGCTGACTGACGGTGGCTTGATGCCGCTTTTTTATTTTTTAAGAGGAAGGGGAAATGGCCAGGGAAATTCCCCAAATAAAACACTATCGATGTGGTATGGTTAAAAGTTGATGTAATATTTTTTCCATGCCCTGGCTTCATCTACAACTGAGCACTTCCAGATAGGGCTCGAACAGGCATCACAAATTTGAAGGAGGAAAAACTTCAAAGCTTGTTGGGGAACATAGCAAGAACAATAACCAAAAAAATTGAGAAGACATCCGTCCCCAAGCCTTAATAAAAGGTATTCTTTGTAGATATATTGTGCTTGTAAATATTATCAAAAACCCAAACGGAACGAACTTCTGTGTCAGGGTGTACCCCGTTTCGGACATTTTAGAAAAGGATTGAAAAAACAGAACTTTTCTAGAAATCAAACACACGTTTCAACTGATTAAAGTGGCTGGCATTTGGGTCAAGGAATTTCTTCCCATTCCGAACATGCAATGAGTTTCCGTTTGTAGCAATCAATAGCTACTTCTCGAGGGCAGCAATATTCAACGATGACGTTTTTGGAAATTCTTGATCCGTGAATCAGCATCAAAATCATCCTGAGCTCTTGTAAGAGGGTTTTGATCTTGTCTCCTATCCACTCACATGTAAGCTCAGTGCAACGTGTGAAGTCCCGATGTCGTCTTTCAAAAAATCTGCTGTTTTCACGTTAACCCGCACATGTTTCCACTCAAGAATAGAATGATGTCTCCCGGCAGCCCTTAAGCGAGTCAGTCCTTCAGTATAAAAATGTCAGTCGTGGACCCACTTCACACTATACTGCAGTCGAGGATCACGTCCCCATATCGTGGTGCCTTTGTTTTGATCCACTTTGAACAATAAATTGCGGGCGTAGACGTTTCGAAGTCTGCAGTGAGCCTGAGTACATCTATACAGGGGAGGCGATACACTCCAATATGACTGAACTGAGGATTTAGCTCATGACACATTAGAATACAGCCCCTTACAACATTTTGAGTCGACGTTATAAGGGTTATTAGTTATTGTTTTTATCGTCTAGAGGTTTGAGGTCCACCTACCGTGGAATACCCCAATTTAGATAATATTCAAATGGGAGGAGACTTTGAATGAGTAAATGCGAATGTGAATTGTAAACAAAGTCAACCTTTGACTCTAAACGCAATTCCATGTCCAGGATTTGGCTGCGTTTTGGCGGTTCCATCGCAAAACAGTTGCGGGCAAAATATCTGCAAAAAGATAAAAAATGAAACCAAAGACATGGGCCAAGATGATACATCGAAGATTAGTATTGCGTCGTTTTGAAATCACAGAAAACTGGTAAATTGATTGAGCTTTGAATGGCGCAAATATTGAGGTATATTTCTAAAGCTACTTGTCAGTGCCTTGAAAATTATCTAGCGTAGGTAGTTAGTGGCAGAGAGCAAAATAACCAGTATTTTGTTGTGAAAACCCAACCATTAACTTATGAAATATTTATGATAAAATATATATTGTAAGATTGTTCCTCATTGTATTGTTATTATTTTGCAAGTTTTACATAATCATTGCCATCTTGTCCCACTCTGGACACCGGGAGTATCTAAGACATTCGACAGATATTCCAAAGAGAAAATAGCAATTTAAGTCTGATGTCGGTTTGGATCGCATCGGATATGCATTGTGCACTTTTCTAACAAGGATTTTTTTGCCGTGATCTTAATTTCAAATAAATATAGACGTTAAATATTCTAAATTCAATCATTAATTAATTCAATTTTGTGCTGGGGCATATTACAAACATCATTGAACCAGATGATGTTCAACGTCTCAAAATGTCTGGTCTGGAGCTCTAGGACTATTACTTCGGTTCCTGCCCGACCTTACGTCATGTATGGGAACCCGTTGACTCAGAACTCTGTGCACCGCGATCTTGGGG
Source organism: Tigriopus californicus (assembly GCF_007210705.1). Taxonomy (NCBI): domain Eukaryota; kingdom Metazoa; phylum Arthropoda; class Copepoda; order Harpacticoida; family Harpacticidae; genus Tigriopus; species Tigriopus californicus. The sequence continues at coordinate 14,066,568 of NC_081446.1, forward strand.
TGGCATTCAATGTCCGATTAACGTTTAGTGGACACTGTGCATCGTTGGCTTCAAAAGCGAGCCAAGTACTTGGAATGATCAATCGAAACTTCCTCACAAGGTATCGGGACACCCTTTGTGCTTTGTACAAAATCTATGTTAGGCCGCTTCTTGAGTTCTCCTCTCAAGTATGGATGGAGCCCCGCGAATCTTGGAGATGTATTGAAACTTGAAATAGTACAAAGCTAATTCATGGTTTCCTCAATCTGTCATACAACGAAATGCTAGAAGAGTTACGAATCCAAGCATTACAAGAAAGGAGATCGTACATGGATATGATTTTGACGTACAAGATCACAACGAAGAAGATAGCTTTCGCGCCATTGTGGAAGACTTTTTTCGGGCTGAAGAAAAAAGAGGGACATCCAATAACCAGGGGTAGTAACATGGAAAAAGTGAAGGAAGTGTTTGCTCGAACTCTCGTTCGCTATCACTCCTTCTTTCTGCGGTCACCTCGACGGCGGAATGAGTTGCCCTTGGATGTGCGAAATGCTTAAACCGTGAACACTTTCTTTCAAGAAACGCTTTGTGTAATATGCCTTTAGTGACAACGAGAGTTAAAAACCAAGATTGTTTCTTCACTGGGAATCGGCTTCTTTTTTCCCACTCTTTTCATTGTAGTGCCTTTTCTCTTCCGTTTTCATTCGGCTTTTTTTTCTTTCCTCTATTTTATCTAATTTGATGCTCGAGTGGACATACAATAAACAATACATTAACAACCTTTATCTTGACGTAAAATACGTGAGAATATTTTAGCTCAAAATTCAATTTTTTTCTGACTGTCTTCATAAAACGTATCATTATTTTGCTTGAGGTTCGATGTGGAAAATATTTCAAAGACAGCGTTATTTAAGAAAATAAATCATAACTTGAATGATTGAGGCTCATCCCTCCGACCCAGGGACTCTAAATACAAATCAAACATGACAAGATACTGCACTTTTGTTCAAACAATTTGGTGGGAAATCTGTTTTAGCACTCACAGAGTTCAAAAAGCCCTGTCAAGTTTCCAGGGAAATTCCCAAACTGATCTTAATATTTTTCTTGCTCAAAAAGTCATGGGCAACAACTTTGATTTTATTGCTTTATGGGCCTAAAAACCAATACAAAAATTGAAATTTTCAAAAACCTATACAAAGCAAATTGGGAGCAGATTTAGTTAACATTTGATTATAATTCACAATATCACCTATTCCACTGTTGCTTAGTTACATTGGATTTAGAGGTCCAAATTTCATGTCAAATATATATATATACGGATATTTGTTAACTCAATTTCCCAGAGAATTATATTGATCTTCAATATCACAAAACTGAAAGATTCTCTTTTCCTTTTCTTGAATAATTTCAAATTAACTTAATGTTATGCAATCATATCTTAACCCCTAAAAAACAGATTTTGTAAAAAAAATATTACAGCACCATTCAAAGGACATTTAGTTGAGCGGTCACTGAAAATTTCACAAATATCCATAAAGCCTCAAAGAAGCTAGTTTTTATCACTTTTAACCAAGTCTTCAAGGACCGACCAAATGATGATCGTAAAACACATCTTCAAAGATTATTCTTTTACTGTATTTTAAGTGACATTATGTAGCATTTTGAGCTATTGTGAGATTTTTCAAGGCAAAGGAAAAGAAAAGATTTTTCATTTTTTTTGATGTTGAAAATCGATATTAATTGTTTGGGAAATTGAATTGACATATACCCGTCATTTTGGGGCTAAAAACTATGAAATTTGGACCATCAAATTCCATGTAACTAAGTAGCGGTACAATAGATGATATCATAATTTATAATCAGGAGTTAACTAAGTGTGCTCCTAGTTTACATTGAGAAGGTTTTTGAAAATTTTAGTTTTTATCATGTTTTCAGGTTTGTAAGTTTTTTATGTGGGCTAGAATCCCATTAAGTGATAAAATTTCCGTCAAAACCTTAACGGGTATTTTTACCACTGTGCACTATCAATCAAACCATAACGCTCTTAAATTTAATCAAAAATTATGTTCGAGTATCTCATCGTTGCTCCCAGTCATTGTTCAGGTTCTCGAAAATTTCCATGGAACTCTTTGCACATTTTTTTCGACATATGATTGGAGAAGGAACCCCCTTAGATGTTTCTTAAGGACTAACCTGACAAACTTCCTATTCCATGTGTATTTGAAATACCATAAATGTAAAACATCATACCCATCTAGCATTTGCAAGGTCTCTCCGCAGGGTTGGTAGTGTATTTATTGAACCAGAACACAGCATTTCGTCAAAACACATAATTACCCTCATCTAGAGAAGCTCTAGACATCCAGGGTCTCTGAGTTTGCCATCTCAGAGCGTACTCGCACGACTCTGCGATTGTCTGTCAAAGTCCGCATCTAACGTGGCAGAGGGCGCTATTGACGGTCACCGAAAGTGACATTGACACTAAGCGAAATTCTAGGGTAGACTGGCCATAGAGTACTTAATCTATGACTAGCCCTAACATTTGTAGATATACGTAGACAAGGCACTCAGAGCGCTGGAAAGATTCATTTGTCCCAGTTGTCCCCATCACTCACTTACTGAAACGTAATTTTCAGGTAATCGATGTCTGCTAATATTGCAATTCATAGGTGTATTTTAAGTTTGTAACAATTTAGTGCCCATGTTTTGAGGCAAGTGTGGGAAGTACGTATTCTTTACATTTTTTTTCTCGTTGATCAAAACTGGACAAAAATCCTCTATCTTTCTCTATGCATTTAATAACATATCTCGAGAGAATCATTCCGCGGCTCCAATGTCCATATTTTGATGCCTCCGCTTTTACCAAATAAGGACATATGAGCGAATTTTGTTCTAGCCTCCGAAAGGCCGTGTACATTGAAGATTACTAATCGGGATCAAATTCCAAACATCCAACATCATCCAACAAGAAATAATTGTACACATGCCGGTCTGAAACGGCCACCCTTGGACTCATTCACGATTCGAGCGACGGTATGCGAATGAATCTTATGGCATGAATTTGGAAAATTACCGAAGTACTGTTCCTAAGCCGGCTCTCAACTCCTCATCTTCAGTAGATAGACCAAAGTCATGTGTCTCACATAGTACCACATGAGTCTGAGTAATATCATGCAATCCCACGTGGGATAGTACAAAAAACAAGTTCATCATGCTTGGAGTTTGACGTTTATTCTGCCTGCTGTACGGCCAAGGCTCATGCAATCCCACGTGGGATAGTACAAAAAACAAGTTCATCATGCTTGGAGTTTGACGTTTATTCTGGTGCATTTTGAACAAAGGGGGTCAATTTGGGTAGGAAGGGGGCGCAAGAAGGGGTAGTAGTTGTCTACTGCTCTGTGAGAGTATGTATTGTAGAATTTTGACATATGGACATACATAGAGGAATGAATACACATGAGTGGAACGACTTAAACATGGTTTTCAGCCGAGAGGAGAAACGGAACGAATCATTATTGGTCTCATTCACACATAAATGGTTAAATATCAAAAACGGGTCTTGATTAAAAGCTGGAGATACAAAATTAAGCTGTGTATGCAATCAATTGAGATTACTTTTCATTTTCTTTTTCTTCTAAACGTTTGATACACTTTGTTTTGGCAGGCTCTGCTGAAAGAAAACGAGCGTTTGTTTTCACTGAGGAACAGAATCAATTGCTTCTTTGGTTATTTCACGCCCTTGATGACAACATTATCGTCGCGTCCCATTTGCCATCCAGAGTCACTTTTGTTTGAATATAGTATGTAAGGATCTTATTGCGAGAATAGAACTGACACTCATTATCGTAAATGGCATTGACTAGTGAGCTTCTTGTTTTGTTGGCGAGTCAAGGTCATGCGGGAACCTCTCGTCTCTTGGGATGAAAGTCTCTCTGTTCATGGTTTTCGAAACAAGATTGAGTTTACACGGCCGTCTTCCGGTTGCTAATAGTTAGATAATCCGGCAAATACCGATGCATGTTGTCCATGCTTTGACTGATGGGCAAGGTTGAGTTGTTGTCTATTTCTGAAGTCGGAGAGGGTTCTCCCGTGGAAGAATTGAGCACGGTGGTAGAATTGGTGTTGTTGGTGGAGCTGGCCGAGAAACGGTGGCCTTTCTTCTTCATACTCCCATAGTTAGAGGTCACTGGAAATTGCAATTCAGCGTACAACATACGATTGTCCTTGCCCATGATTCCCCCCGGGTGATCCATCATACCTCCCGTGGGGGTCGTGGATCGGGCCCGAAGAGACCCTGGGCCCAAAGAGTAATTGGGCTGAGGGTTCATGATAGAATGGTGCTGTTGGTAACCCGGGATGTAGACTTGATAAGCAGGGTTCTCAGGCCAAAGCTGCAAAGCAATTGGAGGAGGAAGGACATTAGTTCGTGGATCCACACAATGATCCTTGAAATAACTCGGCAAAAAAAACCGACGTTGCAATATACAGGGTGTGGAAAACCATTCATAATGTCAGTCAACGTCCGTAGGTCGGTCAATTGATCAACCTTTCGTAAGAAATGAAACATTGGTTGCACTTGAAACTTGAAGCTCTTGAAATTGTTTTCTCCACAACCTGTATATAAAGTAAGGAGGCTGTACTCAAACTTTTCGAGGACAGCCTTTGAATCGAGGGCAAAACCCCCATGGAACCAAAAATAATCAGCAGATCGAAAATGTCACACCTGAAGTGGTTAATAGAGAAGCATGTTTGAATATGTGTTGCCAATGTTTTGTGTCCATCTCCGAATTGAGTATCCGATCACCACCAAAGAAATACCATTAGAGAGTTAGAGCTGTTATAGAGAGAAGAGAGAGGAGAAACCTTGTGATTATTAATGTTTACTATGGTGCTGGATGAAGGTTGATCAATGGAAGCGCACAGGGATATGGCACAATATCCCTGGACGCCATCGGTGCCAACCAACAAATCGCAAGTTCTACGGTGGTTTGTAGGGTGCCGTCAACTGGTTGAAAATAGGGTGCATCAACTACTATGAAAACTAAAACCAATACACAAACACACAGGTAGAGAGACATCTAGTGAAAACAACTCAACCTCTTGCGTACTTTTTGCTCAACTCTAGAAGTGGATTTGCCGAGTGTGGGGGCCAATGCAGGCCAGAACTGTTTGAACTAGGGAGTGAGAAATGGCACATCGGGATTGCTGCTCTTAACTGCCACCAGGGGGAGGTAGGAGTAGAAGAGAAATACGAGTAGGAGGAGTAAGTAGTAGTAGAAGGGTGGTTTGTTTGTGTTTTCAGATGTTGTAGAGAGCAGCGGCACCACTTGGCTACTACGCCACTTCCACCTAGACACAGGTGGAGGGCGGCAGACGTCTGGTCATGCTGCCATTGGACCCATGGAACCCGTTGCTGCCATTTCCGGTGAGGATGGGCGCCACCTGTGTGCCTGGGTGATGGGCTGGGGGGCTCACCTTATCGGCTAACGAGCCATTGGGGTCCATGAGAGACCCGTGAGTCATGTCTGACACATGATACATGCCATCTGGTGGCAAGGGTCCACTGAGACTGGAGTTGTTTACACCATTGCCGTTGGTGTATCCATTTCCCCGACCATTCATCGTCTTCTCTGCCTCATATCCATTATGGTGCTCCCCACTAAAAGAAAATCAATTATGATAAATGAAGGCAATCACATATTAGGAGACACGCGATGAATTTCTTACCTTTGCATCTCCTTGTCCAACTTGGAACCATCTGCAAGTAGAAACAAGCAGAAGCACGAGTTAGTTTTCTCCCCAAATTATTTGGAACATACGAGGGTGAATGTGCGGAGAGGGACCGGACAAATAACTCATATTGTGCCAACTGAATCGCGACACAATTGTCGAAAACGGCTGGTGATTGGTGTGAATAATGAGAGTGGATATAAACTGACGTACTATATTAAGCAGAACCAAACGATGGACAAGTTTTAGGCACACATTTCCTCACCTCATGTTGGGTGAGAGCAACCAACCATTGACTAATTTTGCTACCATAAGTATTGTCCATTGTAGATTTCCGACATATCCATTTATTCAAGATGGAGCAAACACTTTTCTTTTTGATTTCGTGGTTTGGCATATCACATTGAGCAAACTAGATCGAGAAAGTGTTCCGTTTTCTTTCTTTCTAAACTTCTGGTGAGACGCGATTGGTACTTTTGGCACTTCCACCTCTACCGCTATTTATGGTCACACTACTGCTACGCCGGTCAGAGACCCGGTCGTTTGATCCAGCGAGCGATTGTGTCAGATTCTGTTTGTCTTCAGCAATTGTGCTCTTTACGTCAATGGAATCTCTTGGACTGTTTGAGGCTGATTCTTCAGTGGCTTTGGCTGGAACACATGGATGGGTAGGCAAGCAGAGGAAGAAAGAGATACAGATAATCATGCGGTCAGTACTACTATGCCTCGAGGCAAACGGTTTTCAGTCAGGGAGAGAATGAAGAAGCCAAAGACCAACAAAGAAGAAGCGAAGGGCTTTGGATTAGCAAGCTATTGTCTAAAGCTACTTGCCTACATGGCAACGAATGAGCCAACGAGTTCAACATACGTAAGTTTCTACCCACAATCTAGTCTCTACAGTTTACAAAGTAAATTAGATCTAGTGTGCAAATCTTGGACCCTTCATTTGGAAATCCAGTTCTCCCAATGACGTCACGGGTACAAAAGCATTGTGAAACAATCCAACTGTGAGCTAGGGTTAGGAAATATCTTTGAACCTTGATGTTCGTTAGGGAATAGTTTGAATTGGTGGATGATTGCTATCGATTCTCAAATCACGGAGATTTGAAAGAGGGTGCAGATTTCGTATCGTCCTATCGACATTTAGTTTCAACCAAATCAAGGGCTTAGATGAAGTAGGCAGATAAAGGAAAAAGGGTTATCACTCTTCAACCATGTATCGGAAATATAAGGGTATGTCTTCCAGCTGTAAGATATAAAACAGAACTCCTCATGGACACCCATGCAACATACCAATCAGGCCGTGAGTATGTATGCAAGGGGAAAGTACATTTGGACCGTCCACTTCGAAATGTTGCAGCCCTTAACACTCATGGGTCAAGGTCCAGAACTATTAATGTCTATCACCATGCACAAGTACCGACATACGACTACCTCACTCTCAAGTCAGGAACGTATTTTGTGGCTTTTCATGAAGATCATCAAAAAGTCTCTCACCTTTGAAGCACATCTTTTGCCGTTTGTAAGCATACAGGAGAACGATGACCATGAGAACAAAGAGAACCAACAAAGCGATCACGACGCCAATCACCGAGGCCATTGAAACGGGATCTGAGGAAGAGGCTTTAAATTGAGATATGAGACATTAAGGACCGAGTCTTGGTAGGGTGCGAGTCTGGGTCCAAAGTTCCACTCACCTTTGACAATGAGACCAATGGCATACCGATCCGTGCCGTGGATATTTTCCACGTCCAAAAAGTAACGCTTCGAATCGGATGGACTCACTTTGCGGACCAAAAGCCGTGCCACGTAGCAATCTTCACGCTCAGGATGTTCCACCATTTGCTCAGCCAGGTACCTTCCATGGAGGTCCTAAACGAGAAATGATGGTTAAGCAACAAATTTTTCGACTTTAAGAAAATAAATAAATCGCAGCGTACTTGTCCGGCATCTACACGGTGCGTTCCCCAGTCCCATGTGGTTCGGCTAGGAACAGGGTCTGAGCAAACATCCATTTCCAATCGGACGTCCCGACCACTAATGGCCTCCACTTCCTTGGCGACACTATATCGGAGGACTTGTGGCGCTCCTGTGGACAGAAACACGAAGCAATTAAGCATCGCTATGACATCAATTTGTTGCAAAACGTTCTGGGCCCATGTTTTTTTGGCCTGATACGACACATAGCGCCAGGGATGTCGCCCCTTGGTAACAGTTTCCATTGTTTTCGAAGGGAGACAAAAAACATTCCCAACTTGATATTTACAAAATTCGAGACGTTCAATCTTAGCGCCAAGAGGTCTGCCATTGCCCGGAGCATTGAACTGTGAGCAGAATAACCAAAAGCTTGCACTGCCACGTCAAATAGAGATCTTTAGCCCCTCTACTGCTTGCCGGTTGCTCTAACTCTTGAGGAACTTCTCTCTAAGTGCTTTATGCAGGCACCCAAAACTGGAAGAGGACAAATCAATGTCACATTAGAACTGGGTAGGCCCAAGTAATATTCACTTGGAAAGGCCAAGTCACTGCAAGACTAGATAACAGTACATCTAATCTTGTCTTGGCGACATGCATTGCTTTGGAATGCATATCTGCAAGACCCTTTACCCTTGCACTATGATGTAACCGCTGAGTGCTCACGTTAGTGGCATAGAACAAAGACCCAGAATAAAGAGTTTGTTCGAGGTCGATTTTCAAAGTGTGATTGACAGCCTTTGTTCAATTATATTTTCCTTCTTGGTTTTGTTTTGATGACCGTCGTGATGACCCAATGACATGGTCCAGATTTTGTTCCCCCTCCCATCATCGGCCAATTAGTCGGGTCAGATTCCAGTTTACAATTCATTCCTTTACTAAAACCCAAAACTAGAACGCATTCTCTAGTGTCAAGAGAAGAACTTGAACTTAGGAAGAAGGAGGTTCCAAAAAAACCTTCACAACCAGAACAAAGAATCTTCCAACAGTAATCTCCAGCCTGACCTTTTCAAGTTGATTAACTTAGTGCAAAGACATAAGACGAAAGGCCTCTTTTCTTGGGGTTCAAAATAACCTTTCCCCAATTAGCTGCAAGTTTCTAAAGAAGGCTTCTATGTTTCTGTGCCCGAAGGGAACATTTTTCCAATCCAATGACAAATGGTGTGTCCTTGGCTGGAAATAACCTTGTGATAAGAAGATTGTCAGTGTCCTGCCAAGCTCAATATTCATATCCAAGCACACTTGGACAGGGAGAAAAGTGAAAAATTATCGGAAATATCGTTATCCAATCCTATCGTCTTCCTACACAGCGGCGTCAAATTTCCCTCCTGTTCATTGAAAGAGAGTGAAGCCTATTATCCAATACGTCATCCTTCTTGGGTTCAAGCAAATACTATTGAAGAACTATTCTTAGCGTCCTCGTCAAAGCATTTAATGAGTCTAAACATTATGCTGCCGACATGTGTTACCCAAATACTCTCTCCTCAATCAAAGCTATATCTGGCCTTTTACCAGCAATGTTGAAGTTGTGCGAATATTAATCCCAATGATTACGAGATCGATCAGAGCTTGTCTCTTTCACACAGAGAAGAACTCGTTTGAGCTTTGGGACAAATTTCAAAACAAGAGGCTGGCAGCGGGAACTACAGGAGGCTCGGGGAGGCCACTGTGTACGCTAATAGTCATTGAAGGGGGATTTGGAGGTTCAAAGTACGCGTCCAGCGTTTTTGTTTCCAAGGAATCTGAACGCGAGAAGTCTCAGAAAGTGTCTGGCGATCACGAGCAATGTGACACATTCAACGGGATCTGAACACACGAATCTCGTTTGACGATCGACGTACATTACGTGGAGTTTAACTGAAGTAGTTGCTTTCCCTGTTTACTATATATTCCTGGAAAATCTTAGCAGCTAGCTCCATTGTCTTGGCCAATGAATGGGCTCAACTAGTCGGTCCACATTGTTCGTTTGCCAGAGATCATTTGAGAGATCAAAACCCAATGGAAAAAGCAACTATAAAAAATCTACGTTTCCCCTGGGTCTGTACTGTTAAGATTGTACTTCTTCCAAGCCCGAACAAACAAAGGCTTTTTTTGCTCATGTTTCAGGTTTTTCTCCGTTGCAAACACAGTACATACAGACGACGTTATTTTGCGTTTTTTGCGATTAAACCGGACTAGAGCTCTTTAAAACTCACCTCGAACTTCAATATGGACTGGCTCGCTCTGAACGATCTTCTTTTGGCCTCCAATCATGTTAATGGCCTCGCACACATAGTCACCCTGATGATCATACGTGGTGTCCTCGAGGATGAGTCGCTCTTCATAACCTCGTTTGAGAACCTGCTGAGTGGGCAATTTCTGAAGCCATTGGTATTTGGGTGCAGGATTACCTTCGGCTGAACAGGACAGGATAGTGCGATTGTGCACGCCAACTGTGGACCCACCCATGGGAGTGACTCGAAGGATTTTGGGAGGATCTACAATGAAGATCAAATCAGTTAAGACAAACGACTCCACCAATTGGTCTCTGAGGGTATCACTCACAGAGAACGTCGATCTCGGCGGGTTCTTCATTACTGAGCCCGAGGCTATTTTCGGCTTGACAAATGTAACTTCCAGAGTCCTTCCGCATCACTGGGTTGAATTCCAGACGCTCTGTGTATTGTCGTTGCTCGGCTGGTCCCATCTTCTTCCAGAAGATCCTCGCCGGAGGATTGGCATCGGCTTGGCACTCCAAAGTGACCGAACTCCGACCTTCTTCCAACATCTCGTCCGTTGTCCGGGACACCGACACGATTGGCTTGTCTGTAATTGTATACCCAGAGTCAATGTGTAACCCAATACAAAATGGAGAAATGGCAAAGGCACTGGCTGGCTTCGTGGACAAATATGCCTTCCAGCAAATGGCAAAGTATCTCTCGTCATTTTGTCTTCCGCTCAACTTTTTCTTGTCTCAGCCGCAAACTTGAGCCCGAGTTGTTTTAAGAGTAAGTTTCCCGCTCCTGGTTCCTGGCTCCAGATTGAATTGGTTATTAAGCCGCTCGACTTTGAGGCTAGGCCAGGCTTGGGCCCCGGAATAGTTTGCAAGTTTGCCATTGTGACTTTCAATAAGGGTCCCTGGTGTCAAGTTTCTCGCCCCATCACTTACACAGAACATCGAGGACCACCGTGGTTTCTTGCGATCCTGTCCGATAAGCGGGATGTTCAATCTTGCACATCAGTGGCTTGCCAAAGTCGGTTTTAGCGAACTTGTGCTGAAGCGTCGAGATGGATTTCCATCTGCGTTGATCATCTTCCTCGGTTTCGTTGGTTTGAATGGCTGCCTGAAGCTCTCGATCCCCAAGGTACCATTTCAATTTGGGTGGGGGATTACTGTGCCGACTTTCGCAACGAAGGCTTTCCACCTGCAACAAGAAATGGTCACTCCGATTACTCTCCAATTCGCTTCTAGATTAAACCTCTTTGAGCCTCGGGCTGGTGCCATGATGGGCTGGTAGAAGCAGTGGTGACAGATTTCGACAACTTTTCCGGAACCATCTTGATGATAATCAAAAAAGCAATTTCGCTCTCTCGCATCCCTTTTCGGCCTACCTTCCGATCTGTCACTCCGATTACTTTCCAATTCGCTTCTAGATTAAACCTCTTTGAGCCTCGGGCTGGTGCCATGATGGGCTGGTAGAAGCAGTGGTGACAGAGTTCGACAACTTTTCCGGAACCATCTTGATGATAATCAAAAAAGCAATTTCGCTCTCTCGCATCCCTTTTCGGGCCTACCTGTCCATCTACGAGTGTGATCTGTCCTCCAGGTTGGATGGAGTCCTCATTCTGAACGATGGCAAACGAGCGTGGAGGTTCTTAAGAAGAAGAAAAGACAATTGTTATTTATACACGGGTGTACATATTCATCTAAGGTTTTTTTTTCAGGTTTTGTTTTCACGGGCCTTACCTCGAACCACCAATCTGGCTGGTTGGGATGCCAAAGCATCTTGAGAAGCAAAGCTCGAGCTGGTCACTTGACATTCCCACAATCCATCGTCGTACGTGATATTCACTTCGAGAACATCGAGGCTACAATCACCCAAATTGGGCGTGGAAGACCACTGGTATTTACCCTCGTAGATGCCCACAGGCTACAAACAAACAAGAAGAATCACAATGAGAATCATGAAGGTCGAACTCTTCGGCTACGGTCTCGGTCTCGATTCGACTCGCATCCACTACAATAAACACCGAAGTGGTGCAGTAAAAAAGGTTCAAGATCCTCTTTCCCATTGAAATGTGTTCTATTGTCCCCAACTTTTTCCTCCTCAAGAGACAAAGCATCCGAGGTCTTGGGTACCCGCCTGGAGAGAATGTGACGATGCTCGAAACATTTCCAATAAAACTAATTTGGAGTGTAGAGCACCGATCTCCAAAATGGATCGAAGTACAGTAGGTAAAGCTCTGAATAGAAGTGAGCATCGGAGTGACAACCCCATTGTCTTCCTGTTTCAAGCCACAAAAGAGTTAGCAGTTCCACTTCTCAGGTGGTATTGTGTCCTTTTTGTTTGACTGTCAGAAACACAATAATCTTAAATATCTGCCTATTTAAAATCCTTCAAAAATGTCAGTAGCATGCAAATCTGTTGCAACTGATGCAAAATATTTCAAGCAACTAACATTCCAAGACTAGCTCTAGACATGACAGTGTTGCAATTGAAGTGAACCGATTGACACGGATCTTTTGGAACATTCCTCAAGAGCCTGATGTCAGCTTTAAGTTTTCAGTTTCCCCGTTTCCGGGATTCCCTGAAATAAAAGTCCCACATTCATTGTAAGCATCTTTTTTATATTGCTTGGAGGTGCAAGTTTATGTCAATAGAAGTGCATAATCATAGATTTCTAGAAAGTGGATGGATGGATGTCTGACAATCGACCAGCCGCTTGGTGGTCTGCCGAATATTGCAATGTAATTCATTTCCAGGAGATCCTTCATTGTGCTGTTCGCCCACTGACCAAACATATAAGTCAATCGGAATCAGAATCTAGATATCCACAACAGAAGTCATCAATTTGTTACGGTTACGTGACAAATTTGCTCAACTTCCTAGAATCTGTCGATGAATAGCAAAGAGTTCATTTTTGTTACTTTTGAGCCACTACTTGTGGACAAAAATCAGGCAAATCTTGTCGCTAAAAGCCACTAGTCACTTCTCAGAAACGATTTACAACTCAATAGGGGTTTTTAGCAATGACAAAATGAAATCAAGAAGACACACACTGCTTCAAGTAAGAGACGAAAGAATTTTGCAGAAGATTTCGCACATGTCAGTGATCAGTTTGAAAAGATGATTTTAAGCAATTCAGATCATAAACCAAAGACCAGTTGGTCTCAAATGGCAGTAATGAGGATTCAAAGTGCATTCCACCATGCTTGTACAAAATAAGAGTATGTGTAGCCTTGCTCTGGCTTTCATCCTTCCATGATCTGCAATAAGACAACCGAGAGATGAGATATGCCAGTCACAGTCAGGTGTCTGTTTGTTTCTTCATTTGAAGTCAATTTGGGAGAGGCAACAATTCATGTTGATTCATCCATTTCCTAGATTGGAAAATGAGGCTTTTGCCATCCTCATGGACACGTGCTTTCAAAGCTGACAGAGACTTGAAATACAGAGTGACGCAATGTGCGTGTCAAAAATTTTTTATTGGGCATGTGTCTCCTTTGAAAACCTAGCAACCTGAGTACTAAGAACAACACGATTAAACAGACAGGCTCCTACTTTGACTCGACCCAGAAGTAAGTGTATTGAGAAGATTGGAAAGAAATTGGATCTTGACGTGAAGGACAATGATGATGATGACGACGACGACGACAACAACGACGATGCGCCTTCCTTCTCCTATGGTGTGTGCATATATATATATTGGATCTCGTCAAGAGTATTGGAGGAAACCCTTCCTCATCAGCATCCGACATTGTGGACAGAAGCGTAAGAATAAAGCAATGTTACATCGTTCCCATCAGATCTCCTACCTTCAGGTCTCTGTAAGCCTTTTTTGCCTGAAAATCTCCCAACAAATTGATCGGGGAGATGACCAGTCTCAAAGGAAGGGGCTTAACAGCCTTCCAGGTAAGTAGACGAATAACACTACACTTGAATTTCAAGGTCCCCGGCCAAAGGCCAAGAGTTGTACGTACGTTACAATCTGGGAGAGGTTTCAAACGTGTGTTGTGACGAGAAGAACATTTTCACCAGGGGTGGCATTTTGACACGGGCTTTGAGTGCAACACTCGGAATGAGCATTGTCACTATCGGCCTCATCCCCGCTATCACTGTACACGAGCTCGAAATCCGTGAGTAGTTTGGTGGACACCACATCGTCCAAAGGTCCATAGCAGAACTTTCGCCGGAAAGTCCGAATGCAATCGTGTCCAAATCGTACGTACACGTGGAGCCCAAATCCCAACAGCAGGCAAGTCACGATCAAGGCGAAATAGACGAGAAACAGGTCCACAAAGTCAAGGGTCATTATTTGCGCGAAAAGGAGGATGAAATGCCAGACTGATGGATTAGGAGCCACTTCATCACAACCCCCTAAATCTCCATTGGATGGCGACACATTTGGAACTGAGAGTTGGAACAGTGAGTGGCGGAGCTCCTCGGAACCAAGATCCACGATGAACGGAGAGCACGAGAACGAGAACAACCACCACCACCACCAGCATCGAGAAGGATAAGTAGTCAGAGAAGAAGGAGTACCAGTTGTGCTAGTGGTAGTGTAGATGGAGTATGTAGAACCACCGAACTCCTCGGTAGAACGTAGCACATGCCGACTACGAACAAGAGTCAAAAAGAGAGGGACAGAAAGTGAGTGAGAGTGAGAAGGGGACTGACTACTTGGGCATCGTCTATTGTGGAACTTGGATTTTCGAAGGCACAAAAGGTCCCTTTGAGACCCCGGAGGGATCTGCTTCTCATCACCCCCCCGAGAGAATCAAGATGATGAAGTAGTAGGGCAAGAAGATGCGGGCGCCTTCACTTTGAATAGGTACAAGCCTGGAGGGAATGTGCTTGAAGAATATTACATTCCGTCGATCGATTCATGCAACCATGAATGCCGCGTGAAAGAATCAGAATCGCAGTCCAGGTGTCACTAAAAGGACCTTAACCATTCAAAGCTTACGAAAAATGGGTAATCAATAGTAATCAAGTATATTTAAAGGTCGATGTCTTCAAGCCATAATCTTCAAAGGTACTTTTGAAAGTTGGGAATTAAGCGGAAATATAAGAGTAGCTTACTCGCAACCTCGTGCACATGTGCAAAATTTAACTTCAGGTTCCCGATCCAATAATAACAATCCGATAAGAACAAGTTCACAAAGAACTTGCAGTAGCACTACTTGCTGTAGCACCTTCATCTGCATGACACCATCAAAGATGAACGTGCTCTTCCCAATATGGATAAGTAATGCAGCTTTGGTGCACCGATGCTCGGTTTGTGCTCTCTCTTTGCGGGGTCCGCGAACGACCCTTAGTCACTTTATCTTCGTTCCATCTCGTTTTGCAAAAAAAATGAGGCACTATCCCTTTTCATCTGGTAATGTCGCGGTGAGCGAGACCTTTTGAGTGAGTGGGTGTTGCAGGAGGGCAAGATAGATTGGAAGAGATGTAGTAGGTAGGGAAAGAAAGACAATTGGAAACTTAGATTAACCACTGACGAGAAGAGAGCTTGGTCGTGTCCCTGCCTTATTTGGTTGAGAAACTTTGGAAGCAAATCCTTGGAAAAATTTACGAGCACATTTGCAATGATCCGTTTTCACATTAGTCTGCTCAGTGTTCCAGAAAACTAGCTTCCATTCGTGGAACCAAGCACAGTGGAGGGTAACAACATACCTTTCCATCTTTCTGCCATCGGCAATCCCCACCAATATTCTCGACCACGCATGTGAGAGTGGCATCGGCTCCTGGATTCACTTCGGTGTATTGGGGCTCATCTTTGAACTGTTGTTGTGCAACCACCAAGCCTAAAACAAATAAAAAGGGACAGTGGTAAAGATATTTGGTTCCACTCACAGAAATGAATTAGTACATGCTGACATCTCAACGAAAATTGAATGTACTTGCGAGATCTTGAACAAACTATGTTGGGTATCTAAGTTATCGGGGGTGAACCTGTAGATTTATGGGTGACGCAGTGAGGAATATAATATATTCTCAAAGGCACGACGAGTACTGCGATATTGCAACACAAATATGTAAAATGAGGCCAAGCGACTTTTGAAAAAAATCTCCTGATTTACAGAATTGTGATGATTCATAGGACCGAATTCGTTATGTAACGATCGTGTTTTCCCCGATCCCCAATGTGTTTTCGAAGTACGGACGTGCCCAGTTCAAACATACTCTTTACTTGGGCTGAAGCAAATTTTACATAATCCTTGTGCCGGTTAAGAGGGGTGGTGAAAAACAAACAAGGATCAGGATAGACCACATGTCTCAATTTCGATTTCAGTTCTCGGAACTCAAGGACCGTAAATTATTTGCGTAAAGTTCTCGGTAGTACATAAAGATTGTCACGCAACCTTGAGTTGAGCGTTTATTGGCGCAAGAATATATTTCTTCATCCTCTCAACCTATGGTAATGCATTGCGTTGTCGACATAAAAATGGTAATATTGTCCCTACTTGACACATTTTCGATGGAAGAGCCATGAATTTGCTCCAGAAGGGAGCGTTCCATGGATCTCTTTGGCTTCCTTTCTACCATGAAAATTGTGGAACAAACGAACAGATGTCACTCTGACAAAAAACGAAAGCGAGACATCAACGGGAAAGAACAGGAAATCACCTCATGATTACGTGGTCCCCAGCCACTCCAAGAACAATCCGCATTTCCCTCCATAGTATCTATTTCGCTTGCAAGGAGCCAGCTAGCCTGCCAGCCCTTTCAAAATAAAAAAAATTCTTTCCCGTATTAACAACACCATAATTTTTCAAGTCCCAATTCAAACCCTACGTTCCAAAAAACATTGATATGCCACATCGGGTTTTCAGGAGATTATGACAGGATGAACAAAGCTGTTAAGCCGGGCACAAAAAGTCTCATTCACAATCCATTGATTCGTTGGTGAGGGGCTCTCTAATAGTGACATCCTATGAAGGAAGGGGGGACACAATGAGACTCTTCAAATTGAAATTGGGTACTTTGTGGGGATCATCCCGGGCCAATGAAAAGAAGGGACGATGATCCCTTGGGAGAGAGAGACACGCCACCGCAAAAAATGTCTATCTACAACCTGCTTTTTCGATACAAATGCTCGTTCGTATATCCTATGTAATTGAGATGATATAGAACGGACACCCTGAAGGTGAATCAGCTGGATTTTTCCAGCCAGTTTTCCTGGGATTAGGTAGAAGCTTCAAAGCTGGCCGATCAGACATCAAGTCGTGACATTCAAATGAAGGCAACACGCACACCAAACGTCTCCATTTTCGAGACAACTATGTCATAACACTCCCGACGGAATGAATCAAGTGGATCGAGACAATGCTCATTTTTTCTCGAAGCGATCCTCGTTCTAAACATTGCTCATTCCAAGATTAACACACATTTAGTTCGCTCCCTACTTTGTATGAGTCCGCGGAGAAGATAAAAGTCGGATATGTTTGTACGAGAAGTCATGACCTGCACTTCCATCCCCATTTACTCATGATCCATACCAAATAGGGGAAGGCTCATCTCCAAATCAGGAGTGGATGCATGATGACTCATTCGTGAACAGCGCCAAGTTCATTGCTCAAAAGCTCAATGTGTCTTCCAACGAGGGTTCCAACTGAGAAATTAGCTGAGGAATTGACCTCTTGAATAATCAATGACGAGGAAGTCATCGAGTATGAATGATTTACTCTTCAAGGGGTCATCAGACATCACGACAAATGAATCAACCCGAGGATCCGTTTGGAACCCTTGTCTTCCATTGAAATCGTCCCTTTTGGTTGCACGTGAGCATTGTTTCAAAAATGCATTTATTGGACCATGCGTCAGATTTAGGCGAGCGTTCCAATAATATTGGGAGGCACAAACCCTCCGACCTTGAGTGGATACTAAACCACTGGTAGTAATGTATTTGTTTTTTGAACAACACAAAGAACTGCAACTCCGAGTGAAAGTTTACAAGTCTCTAGTGGTGCATGGACCAATGCTGTGTTCCGCTTTATGGAACGTTGGTCATGGCACCACTAAAAATGGGAACATGATACTAAAGGGAACGAAATAGCATGCAAAACCATCGTCAAAACGTTCCTCAGCCACGTTATAACCTGGGGGGGGTAAAACGTAGATTGCAAAGTAGGAATTTATATTGCTCGATCCATCAGACAAACTCTTGCCTGCTCATCAAGGATGAAGACCATCAAGCATGCATAAGAATAAGCAGCTACTACCAATGAATATTAATCAGGGGCTGTTTTTATAGCCTTCTGGAGAACTCAATCACTTTCGCAACGATTTCGAAATGGCAGCTATAACTCTTACCAGTTTCTTGATAATCTGATTCAATGACTGACTTCGCACCAACTATACATTGGCTGGGGGTAGATATTTTCTTCTCTGATTCAAGGACTCGTTTCGGAATCAAATTACGGGACCACCTATAAAGAATGTAATCAAATCCCCTTTGCGGATCTTTATGATGTCATCTCTCGGAGGTTCTTTTCAAATCGTGATTTAGAGGCGACGTACTTGGTTGAAGGGCATTCAAAACACTTCCTTGGAATTCGGACCATTTTTTTGAAGCAATGTCTTGCTGTTTAATAAACCCAAATTGGACCCAGATCAGTGTTATGTTGGTCCCTTGGAAGAAATCATAACTCTTTTTGAATGCATTCCAACCTGTCAAGTCTTTGACAAGGGCGAGCAACAAACATCGGCTCTTGTGTTCAAATCAGGTTTACTAGAAGGGTACCTTCGGATAAAATCAGTCAGGAGGAGTTTTTTTTTAGTTGGCTGATGATCTCTTTCCCATCACACAAACGATTAATTCCCAATGTTGGACAAGGCTTGATCTCTAATTGGATGCTATTCAACTTCTCCAAATGTATAAATATTCTCTATAAAAAGAACCCTCATTGAAACGCTTGTACTCAAGAGTGCTTTATTGGCACCTCAAAATTCCATCGGATTCAGGCATGAACGCACTAAAAGGGCTTCAAATCCGCCTTTGTACCACCACCATCCACTGCCATACAGTCATCGTCGTCGTCCACTCACAGACACTGGCTTCGAATTCAGTTGTCAGAGTCATAGATCGAGAATAAAGGGCCTCAATTCGACATGCTTCGAATATGAAAGGGAGGAAAATTTATTTATGGACGGGGAGGTGGGTTGCCACCATGGAACGGATTTACGGAGTTGCGAGACACTGTTTGAAATCGTGGATTGCGACCCACCTAACATCCAACTTTCAAGACTTGCTTGGCCCTTTTTGGGTTGGCCCGATTTAGTGATCTTTGTTTTTGTTTTCAACGGTGAAGCACAGTTCAAAGAGAGAAAGAGAGAGATAGCAGTCCAGCCAAGCGGAATATATTAATTTGTTCTGTTCATGACTGAGGTATTTGTCTGAGCCCGACGAGAACTCGTCTTGCCACATTGGAATTAACTTGGAAGCATTCCTTGGCATACCGAATTCCTCCCGAGCCTCTGTCTGTCTCTTGAGTGATGTTAAAGATTCATGACGCTATTAAAGATATCATATCTCTCAATTTCGAACGTCAAGCAAACGGAGGAGAAGCTCGAACCTCCGGTGACAAAATGCAAATTTCATCCATTCCCGCGGTTCTTCGCCAACGCCATACAAGCAATTTCTATTCAAGAGGAATCACGTGACATCAAAACCCTCCCAAATGGTACCAGAAACCTAAACGCCAACCATCATCCCATTCGGCCAAGTGGACAAGTTCGTGTATACAGTACGTGTGTGTCCGTCCATATCCCATTGCAAATGATGATGAAGATGATTTAGCATTGGAGCCGTAGGGGATGGATGAATGTCAAACGATCTGATATTAATACACATACCGTACACAAGTCTAAGAGAGAGACACACAGAGACGAGAGAGAGATACGGATCTCAAGAGGGACTTCATTATTCCCCCTTATCGGAGCGACCAATCCATCTTCCACACACACATCAACACACTTCCAGCCAGTCCCATGGAACAACAAACCATGCAAAATTTGATGAAGATGTCATCTCAGCCCATCGTCTGATCAGAATATCAATTCCAAACATCACCCATCCATCCATCCATATCCACCTTCACCATATACGTTCAATTTTAATACGGTAATAGCTTTTTGGAAGTCAACTCGTGTTGAGTCTTGTTCAAACCTAAAACTGTTCCAATTTTCGAGGCACCTTGTCATTCCTAACTCCGTGGTTCACAATAAAGTTCTGGTACAAATTTGGATCGACAACTGGGTCTTTCCTAAGGAGTGGTGGTTAGAGAATCCCCCAAAGAACAGACTTTTCAACGGTAACTAAGCATTTGCTCTTTCTCTCAGCTTTGCCTTTCTTTCATCTGACTCGCAACCCGGCCAAAATGAACACGAATATCGTGTGCATGTGCCAAGGGACCGCCGTGAGCGGGATGGAAAATGCTTGATCCCGTTGTTCCATCCATTCAGCATTTGCAGCGAGACCCATGACTGATGTTCTGTCACTCACAGCCATGGAAATGATGATGATGCCAAACACAACCTACTACAATGGGTGCGATTGGAACTCCTGCTTTTGTGAGCCACGAGTATGCAGAGTGCGAAAAATGGAATAATTCGAAACAATGGGCTCAAAGAATTCGGGGCGAGAGCATTGGAACAGAGATATCAAATATTGAAGGGAGTAAAAAGCATGGATGTGACAGGCATTTTTTTTCAATTACTAATTTACACTCTGCCCCTTGGGACAAGACTCTAGGCGAGTCTACGGCTTTGATGTTTTTGATCGATGCACCAGGAGAGGCGATTTGGTGGGGCTAATTTGAAAGTAGAAAGATCCTTGCATTCACAAAATTATTCGACTTTCCCTCTTTTCCCCCATTTCTTCCCATACATGAATGCATGTTCCACATCAAGCAGAACGGTTCCAACATGAAGCCTACCGTCATATCATCATCCGCACACAAGCATCCATTGAAAAAAGTTGGCCCCTCCGACCAGAAAAAACTTCAAACGGGATTTTTATGCTCTGTCAATTTGGATTTGATGTCCGCCGTCACTTGGGTGAGTCTCAGACAGACTGTTCCGCCCATTTCTCGAAAAGCTAAACGCCTCAGAACAAGAGAGCAAGCAGCCCAGAACACGTAAAAGGAGTGAAAGCACGCTCAAAGAGGGCATAAAAAAGAATATGAAATGGGACTGTTCAGAGGGTATTATTCCCTGGCGAGATGGATCTCCTATGGTCGTCGTTCAAAGCGATGTGGCTCTAGCCCCAAAGGAGAATAACCGAATTATGGATGTTTTCAATACGGCGTTGGCTGACGAGTCCTTCTTCCATATTTTATGGATGGACAGACAGACGGAGCTGTTTCTGAATATTTGATCCAGGTTCGTCGAGCACTTAAGCCCACAGACTCACTCAACAGCCGGGTTCTGATTTTGAAATGAATCCATTTCAAACCCGAAAACAAATCCTTTCATCAAGGGCTAGTGGGGAGGGGGAGGGGGGGGGGAGTCCTTTGGTGGGGGTTATTTAGTTATGTTCAATACGATAGGCACTTTCATCAATGCTTTTGATCAAGAACTAGAGAGTCTTTATTCAATAGAGAGTTTCTTGATAACGGTCAACATTGAGGAGGGGTGAATAAACTATCAAAAGGTAGTTGAAGAGCCACCACATGGCAATGGACCGTTTTACGTTCCGTGAAGGGCTTGTCAAAATTTGGCACGTTTCCCTCGAGAGATCTTGAGGTCATGTCAGGAAACTTCACATGGTCGTCAGGGCTGCCAATGAGCATTTGTTCTCGTACGAGCCACCACAATCTTTTCCGATCCCTCAATCGTTGCCATTTTTATACCCAATGCCAAACTTGGAAGTGTCATCTCACTCTTGAACATAAAAAAAAACCGAAAACCCTGAATCTCCTTCCTGACCTTTTTCTCGACATTCCATTCATTCCCTTGGTTTTCTCGCACAACCAAGCAACCACCCACCACCACCCAGCTTGTTTGAATGACAAAAGACCCTTGGAGGCAGAATCTCTTCGACAAACCTCACCCACCCCTGGATCGCCATTGAAAGGCAACGAGCGTTTTTGTGGTCGTCCATCGGGCAGAACTAATGCTCGAACCTGAATAATCACCCTGCCAAAGGATCACTTGAACCAACATCCTACATCCTAACCCCAACATCGTTTCAGCACATTTTGATACGACGATGTCTTTGCCAAATTGTGACTAATTATTGAAGCACTTTTGACTGATTATTTCCGAAAAGCCACCCAACCGCGAGGATCAAAACTGTTAATTCGGCATAACTAATGTCCTAACTTTTTCCTTGTGCGGGGAAACTGATTTTTTTCATTAGTTTTACCACAAAATATTCGCTGCGTCCTTAAACTCAATTGTCCATTAGTGAGAGCAAACTCAACGACGGTTGAATAGAGCCACATTGAAGCCTTCTGTATAAGCATTAATAATCCTGGGGTGAAGGTAAGCAAATACAGCGACTATTGAAGGTCCTATCCTGACAGCTGTCCCTCAAAAAAGAGCATTCAAATCAGTGTTTACACTCACTTACTGTACGCGAGGAAAAATGGACCATTATTGGAATGGATTTAGGTGGATTAATTTAACCGTAATAGACTCGTGAAAAGAGAGATTAAGTCCAGAATCTATGAACGATTTCGCCAATGCTCTAGGCATCAGTATCGTCATCAATGATTATAAAGGAAAACTCAAATCCTCAACGTTCTCGATAGAACACTTGCAAAAGGGGGAGATGCTTTGGTTTGGATGATGCGATGCGAGTGGTCGGAAATGCGATGCCAGTGATTTGTGCGCATATAAATGATTGATGACCTCTTGTGATTCCATCTCTCTCCTCGGTGCATGTCAAGCCAAGTGACAAAATATGTGACAATGGAATCACAAACAGACACTGTAAGGAGCTAGAGGGACAAGTACTGCCAAAGTTGATACCAAAACAACCCCAACATCATGCAGAAAGAACCAGCTACTTGAGAGAGAGGAAAAAACGAGTGCCCGATCCTCCGTTTTGTCTGTGGGGAATGGTTGCTTTCGCTCCCATAAACAATTCAGATCTTTTCTTTTTGGCAGAAGTGACGCCATAATGATCTTGGGAGGACCTCTCTCGTTCATGAAATAATTTATTAATCATCCACAGGGATAAGAGAGGGGGAGAGAGAGAGAGAGAATGGCGTCAATAATGATGAGTAAGCTCTTTTTGATCTCGTATCAAAAGTGAGGATATCAGAGTCATAACATGACATGAGAAGTCATCTCAAAGGACTTTTTTGACGCAACCCTCAAAAATAGCAAGTTTGAACAAAGTGATGTGTCTGGAAGCTCTTTGAGCGTCGTGTAGTGTTCTCAAAAGAAGTGGGATATCTTTTTCAAAGGCGCTTCAGAGTTCAAACCGAGAGGGTGAGAGCTCTAAAGCGATGGCGTAAGCAAGGACGCGAGTAGCATCATGGTGATGATCTTCTTCATGATCATCACAACTCTGAGATTGTAGATGGGGCTTTTCAGTCCTCAAGGGGAAATGAATTGAGTAATATCCTTTGAAAAGTGAGAGGTCATTACCCAGGCGCACCAATCGTTAAGAGGCAACGTTGGCAACTTTAGCGTGAGTAGCAGGAATCCTTTTCGAACATGAGGTCATCGTTAAGACCGCGGAATGGGATGTGCGATCCTGGCCACCCAAATCCAATCGAATGTAACTGTTATTTACATGAACAAAGTAGCTCTATCTAGCTTCAGGGTGATACAATTATCCTCTCTCTTTAACGGATGCATACATGATCACAACGACTGGTTCAGTTTCACGTACTGAATATTTACGATGCATCTTGTCTTTTCACAAGTTCCTTCCATAGACGAATGGTGCTTTTCAATCAACGATCGAGCAGAGAGAAAATATGTTCAAAATGTAGTACAGACATTGCACATGACTGTTTACCCAGGCCACTTCAACGGCTCGAGATTGATGATTGGAGGGGGTCAAGCGCATTTGCGGTCGAAATGGTCATTTTCTATTGATTTCTGCTTCTCAATGAGGGTGAATACGAGAGGGACGAGAGGGTGGAAAACATTGGTATTATGGACCAGAGTTATGGTGGGTGGTCACTTCCCTTTCATCGAATGATGTTTGTGATCCATAGACACGTACGGGATCCCACCAAGTGAGGGATGATTTTAACTACCAATGCCATCCTACCCACATCAACCAAATCCCGGTGTGTCACAATGGGCCCTTTGTGGCTATATGTTGTATGTAACAAAGTGCAATCTGGGAGAGCCAAAATTTTCTCTCTTCTCTCTACTGTTGTCAGTTGTTTTCAAGAATTTGGAATGACCAGACGTGCTCTCAAAACTCAAAACCGAGTTTTGTCATGAACCTCTTGACATTCCAAGGGAAACTCTATACCCCTCTCCCTCGTTCTTGCCTAGTCTCCAGAGTTGTAGAGGTACAATAGGGACAATGTTCCTTCCAACATTTTCCTCAATGTCAAATTGAAACCAGATCTCGGAATGTTCTTGAAACATAGAAGCATCTTGATATTCTTGAACCTTTTGTTCAAGAATCTTAAAGATCTCGTTTTGGACAAGCCAAAAAATATGTGCCTGGATTGACAGCTCAGGAGCCTCCTAATGAGGCTTGACTTGGTTCCCTAACTAGAACACACAACACACCAACATTCCAAGCCAAGTTGATGATCAGATATCTGTCCAAAAATCAAATGTGGAGATGTCAAACCGGACCACTTTCGATCGAGACCGACTCCTCATGTCTTGGCTTTTTTTAATTAATTCGCAGAACTGTGTCTACTGTCACTTCAAATCAGTACTCATCAACATACCTAGAATAAAGATGAGTCGCACTTTAAATGAGAGTTTATTCAGGAATACTTTGAGGACCAGCGGCAAGTTTAACTATTCAAGGGACCACACAAACAGTGGCGTCGCGTGTTGAAGGACTCTTTATAAAAGGCAGTTTTATGTTGTAGATTTTTCAAAATCTCAAAGCCCTGGCCATGGTTGTGAGTGGTGGTGGGGGACTGTAAAGAGCATTTATAAGCCGTCCCACTCATAAATCTTGTCTCGTCCGACAAGAGCAAGCTGCTTAGAGATCGTGTGTGTGTGTGCGCTAATCTTCACTTCAACCTGACCAATAAATTGAAAACAAGAGAGCCAACGAAATAAATCGACTCTCTTCTCTAAAGTAACAAGAGTTCAGAGGAGTGAGGGGCCCCGAGCCCTGAGCCAAGGCTTTTAAGGGCCAAGTTCCACAATTAACATCCCCATTTGCCTCAAGCTTCTTCACGATAAATCGTCTCTCGGTGAGATCAATTTGCAACTAGAGAAACGATTCTCGATCCATCTCGTCATATTTGGGCATCCTCGTGATTGACCCTAATTTGGGCACCCTTAAGTGAACGGGTCATTCTTTGTTTCCACACCACCAGCAGAACAAGAGAGAGAGAGAGAGAGAGAATAGGAAAGAGAAGAGCCATTGACAGTGATGCCATTTCAAGCCCATTGCATATTGAACCCCTGGAGAGGAATGTAAAGCGGAAATCTAATTATGAATTCGGATCCCTCTGCGGGGTGTCCAAGTCGAAAAAAACGAGAATTCACGTTTCTCCCTTTGATTCATTTGCCAAATTTCATATTAGTCAAGCCAAAGAGTGGTGCAAATGGGGCAACCCATAACTCATCGATTTGACGGTGTATTCAGCAGTTGTACCTCTCATCATGGTTGGCAATGCCTGGGCATGAGGCTAATGTACTTTATTCCCCACGAATATCATGCCCAAATAGTATTATTCTGTATCTTTGGACGAGCTGTAAATGACCTGAAGACCAAACATTGAAAGATAACTTATCTTCGAATGGAGCATTCGAAAGATAGAGCGTGAATGGCCAAAGCCAAAGCGATGCTTTTGACCGTGTTGGCTCTCATGTGGGCGATTTATGGGCTAGGCTGGGAGCAATTTCAAAGAGCAAAAAACCTGGGGTGTTTTGGCCCACCCATCAGCCAATTCCCAGGCAACACTGAGTAAAAACAAGCAACAGCCTACTTTTCACACCGTTCTAAATCCGTGCTATTCCAGAACCAATTTTCTCGACACATAAAGTGGTGTCTATCGGTAATTCATCATCTCAACCTTCCAAACGTCAACGAAAACGCGCAAAAATCTGGGGAGGAAAGTGAATTTCTGACAGTGATTTTAGTAGCTCTACACTACTTCATGCTTGAATTGAAAGTGTAGTAATGACGGTTGACATTTCATTAGAGCTAAAGTGGGACAAAAAAGGAACTTTTATGAGGTGCATTGGGTAGGGCAAGCTATTAGAGGCTTTGGAGATCAAACCTTTTTGGCGCATTCACTAGAAACCAATTATTGGTGTTGGTGGCTGGTTCAGTTGGGTGGTTCCCTTGGTTTTGAACCAGATTTAGGGTACTGGTTTAGTTGGTTAGTGGCTCGTTGGCCGAGGAGAAATTGAAGCCAGCTCTAAAACCGTCAAGGATAAGTGTGTATGTGTGTGGTTGGAACTGGTGAACTGTCACATAAATATGAATTTCACCTGTTACACTTGTGACACTTTTTCCACTCTACTGCCCAACTTCGCCGAGGTCCAAGTTCCTAGTACAATAATTGGCTTGTAATTGGAGTTAAGACAGACAGCGCAGCGCTTTCTTTGTGGGCTTATACAATCGTTGTTGTTTCTACCCTGTCCCATTTCCAATCCTCGAAATCAACTCTGGATTCATTAAAAGATAGCCTTTTGAGCGGATCTGCTGGCACATCACCCACCGACTATGGCCATGATGCCGTTTGATGTGTGATAAATGTATTTCGATCATCAATTCATAGCCAACATTTAACAAGGGAGGAACGCTTGAGTGGTGCCGACATGTTGCAGAGTTTTATCACGTACGAAATCTCAATCTTGGCTCACTCAATATGGGCGTGATGCAATTTCATTCCCGAATCAAAAGGGTTGACATCACGGGCTCATAGCTCGTAATACTGCAATCGGACCTGCACGAATTACATCATGAATGCGCAATGAGCAATTACATTGCCGATTCATTCCAGATTCTCTCACACAGCGGATCACTTCCAAAACTTGGAACAACCACGCCGCTTCAAATAAAATACAAAGCTGACTGGGACGCGGGATCCATGACCAATAAATTGGTTCTGAACCCAAGCCAGGCTTCTTCCTCTTTCTCTCTCTCCATGTTTGTTTAGCAAATTGAATACTTTGTTGTTGGCCATCCATTTAATCTGGGATTAAAGACGCTGACTGCTGCTCTGGTCATGGGGGCCTGAGGTTAGGATTATTTCTTTCTACAAATAACTAGCTCACTCTTGTTTTGCACTGCCATGAACTAAAATGTTAGCCAATTCAATGTCAAAGCATTCTCTTGGTACAATTCTGGTTGCTAATATGCTCTCAACTATTGTGGTTAAGTGATCGATTGTTAGAGCGTGTAAATGTCAAGATGATTCTAAACATGGGAATTTATGTGTGCCATACATATCCTCCTGCAACTACCTACAGTGTCCACCCCCTTAAGCAACAGGAATGCAGGCAGGCAATTGTGAACAAACGAACATTTATCCGCTATTTGTTGGTATTGCTGGACGCCTAGGGCATCCATCCACGGTTGGTTTGACAGATGCAAGGCAAAAAATGGACAGCCAATTATGAGTGTGACAAAAAGTTCCTCTTGCTTCTTTCCCAGCCCAAAGTCGCGGTCTGAAAGTTGTGAATTCCTGAGATGAATGTGAACGACATCAAGAACCGTTCCACTTTCTTGGAACAAAGCCCTCAATAAACATAATTGCCATGGGTTGCCAGGAATTGAGAACCTGTATTCCGAGTATTTGCATATACTCTCCTAATTTGGTCTTTTCCAGGCAAACGTTAGAGACCAGGGAGAGGAACCTAATCCCTGGAATGGGGACAGAGAACGCAATGGTGAGACTGAACATGGCCCGGGTGGGTTTTGTGGAATATATCTGCAGAGGAAATGAAAGAGAGAAAATGATGCCATTCCCTCCATTCCTCTTCCTACCCTCTTCTGATGTCTACGTAGTTGTCTGCCCCACGTTGCTTTCCTTAATCTTTGCAATACAAACATAATGATGGCAGTTAAACACTCCAGAGAGGATTCCAGTCCGAAAACAAATAGCGGCCAAGAATGCGATCACTGGACGATGACTGGTCTGAACTCGTAAACGTGCTTCTCGAGTTTCTACCTCGAATATCTTCTTGTAACAGAACCTCTCCATAGAAACCTGGAGAGTGGGTAGGCATACCCCGGGAAACCTTGGCCAAACTAGGACAATTTGATCACCCAATGGGAGAGAAGGACCGAGTTACCACCAATGGTTTTGTAACAACAAGCCTCTTTGGTAGTGTTCCAAGGGTCTCATGACAGTTGGCCGCCCTTCAAAGTTTCCTACTTACCGTCAAGAGAGAACAACAAATTGCTTTATTGACAAGATACTACAGCCCCAGAAAAAGAACGAACGTCAAAGTCATCGAGCATGGTTTGTCAGGGAATTGAGGGAGGGCGAATGGCAGGAGTCTTACGGTATATGGTGAAGTTTTCTCATTGCCTTTTTACGGCATGAATAAACAAACGTGGCATATCATCCAGGTTAATACCAGTGGCAGGCATCACCTCTGTCCTTTCAGTTCTCGCTCAAAATTAGGTTAATCTCAATTGATATGTCAGCTTTTGAGAGCTCCATTATCTTCGGAGATTCAGTTCGCTTGACCCAATGGAACAATATCCAACGAGATCTTTGGAATTGGAACGATGGGATCGATATCGAATATGAATATGCGTGATGCACTTTCAAGTCTCAAGACACATGCAAAGAGAACTACGGTGATATCTGTCATTTTGATGGGGGAGGGGAGAAGACTTTATACCTTGATCCCGTGGTGACCCATTTTTGGAGCAAGACCTTTCTTCAGGCCGTTGTGCCAATAGCATCATCTCTCGCCGTCCCTCTGGATGGAATGGAAAATATGAAGATTGTTTCATTTCGTCATGAGGGGAATGCGAGAATAACTAGTGGTTCCCCAAGGTCCCATTTTGAGACCCCGGGATCTAAATTAAGCCAAAGCAGCAACTCGAGTAGCTACAACAAGGCCANTCATTGCCTTTTTACGGCATGAATAAACAAACGTGGCATATCATCCAGGTTAATACCAGTGGCAGGCATCACCTCTGTCCTTTCAGTTCTCGCTCACAATTAGGTTAATCTCAATTGATATGTCAGCTTTTGAGAGCTCCATTATCTTCGGAGATTCAGTTCGCTTGACCCAATGGAACAATATTCAACGAGATCTTTGGAATTGGAACGATGGGATGGATATCGAATATGAATATGCGTGATGCACTTTCAAGTCTCGAGACACATGCAAAGAGAACTACAGTGATATCTGTCATTTTGATGGGGGAGGGGAGAAGACTTTATACCTTGATCCCGTGGTGACCCATTTTTGGAGCAAGACCTTTCTTTAGGCCGTTGTGCCAATAGCATCATCTCTCGCCGTCCCTCTGGATGGAATGGAAAATATGAAGATTGTTTCATTTCGTAATGAGGGGAACGCGAGAATAACTAGTGGTTCCCCAAGGTCCCATTTTGAGACCCCGGGATCTAAATTAAGCCAAAGCAGCAACTCGAGTAGCTACAACAAGGCCAAATTCTGATTCCAACTTAGGGGAAGAAATCGGTCGAGTTCACTCCAACCAATCAACAACGAGAATTTCGTCGTTGACGATGAGTCACGAAATGGGGGAGTATTTATTGGTGAAGTGGAAGGAGTGAAGCCGAGTTTTCGTCAAGTTCCAGATGAGTTAATTAGCAATGTTTGGAAACAGATCAAATTGATACCTTGCAATAATAAGGGTGATTTAAGTTTTCGTGCAAACTTGTCCAATTAAGCGTCTTAGTCGGGCTTTGTTTACTTCAGAGATCCAAACCAGCACTAGTAAACACCGTTTTCCGATATTTCGCCATCATTTCAGTGCAATCTTATGAACGATTTGATTGGCGAATCGCCAGTGATGTCGGCACCAATTGGTGTCATGAATGTCTGACGAGAAATGAAAAAAGGGCAAAAAGGTGAACAAGCGCCAAAACTTGCCAGTGGGCGTATTGATTCAAATTAGTGGTTGCGATTGTTTTTCTCTGCAAAGAATTCGCAACACCGTCAAAATAAAGGCAAAAACCCTGCCAAGTGAATGGAAAGACATGTCCCTTCTATACTCGAGATGAATATTTATGACTCGACGTTAAGCTTTGTTCAACTGCTTCAAGGCATGAAATTGGCGATTTCCTCCATTTAATCGTCTCGTAATGAAGTCGACCAGTCTCTTAGTCTCTTGGTTAGGGGTGGATTGAAATCAAGACCAAACTTTGGGAGGTACATCGTTTGTGGAGTCGTGGCACAATCATGACGGGACCAAACAACCCCCACCCGGTCTATTTTATGATCAGACTCAGGCCAAAGAGAGCAATTAGAAACGTCTGGCAGGCTCATTTTTATAACCCTCATCTAACAAAATGCCACAAATGCTCGCAACAAGGCAATTCGAATTCCTACCTATGCTCTTGAGTACTACTAGAGTAGAGGTAGGTATGTTCGTTGCACTAACCGAGGTACGTGCTCTATGGTTTGTTCAATGAGGCGATCACGTTTGGCTCCTCGTGCTCATCCATCAACGTTGTGGCAACTATTCAACAACTTCAAGTGGAGCCACCAAGACACATTAGTACATGCATTCGAGCCCGATCTCGCTTGACTCTTGTAACTGTTTTTTTTTGTCCTCTTTTTTACTCTCCGTTAGTTACAGATTAAGATGTATCACTGTACTTAGCAATTTTGGCCAATTTTCGTGAGAGCATCCATGCAGGGCCATTGAGGCAAAGGCTGTGCATGGTTATCTCCCTCCCTTGTTCAACTAGCATAGAATTGGAACAAGTGGTCAAGGCCAATGGGTATTCAAAGGATCGCTAAAGGCCAAGTGGTTCAGAGATAGGGACATCATGATCTAGGTCAGCACAGACTTGTGGATGACTCTGAACAGGCCCTGGGTTCCAATTGGCTTGTGTGGAACAAAAAAAGGCACAATTCCATACGCTCTTATTGAATGTTTCGTTCATGGCCTTTGGTGTGATTCAGGTCAAAATTGGCCTTTCCAAAGTCGGTTTGATCAATGGCCAGACCCCCTCCCTTTTCATTTTTTTCGTTGTTAGTGTCTCCAAGTTGCTGCGATATTGGAACAAGAGAGAGAATCCTGCTGAGGTCAGAGGATGATCCACATAATTCCGATAATTGTTTACCAACAAAAAGGAAATTGGGGGAAAAGAAGCAACACAAAAATACCAGTTCCTGCGGTGCCAAAGCCGAGGAAAGTCGGACACTGTTACGTGGAATATGAACACATTTGGAACTCGACAAGACCACTTGATCCATGAATAAAGCTCCCCAGGTTTTATCCTCGCAATCTCTGCAGTTCCACTCGAGTTATCAATGCTTCCCTAATGCATTCCCGGGCATCATCATTGATTGAAAGGGACCCGGGGATTTGGGAAAACAACCCCTTTCCTCCTTTTTCCTCTGTTTCGCAATCCCTCACCCTCGCAAATGAGGCCAAACCATTAGTTCAAATACGATGCTTACCTAAAAACCAAAGCAAAAGACGTTAGTAAACAACCAAAAGACGAAGAACGTACATCCAACAAAGGGATTGATCCAAACCAATTGCTCTCATTTTACACAAGATGAGGCTCAATTTCCGGAAACTGTGTCATGGGACAGATTTCTCATAAGGGATAAGTTGGGACCGATTTCGTCCTCAAATCAAGTGGAGGGGGTTCCTTTTCATAGATGAGGACTAACATTTCATCATAGATATATCTCACGTCAACAGGGATGACAGAGTGACCAAGTTCTTTCTAAGCCACAAGATTCTGGTGGAGAAGGGTGGTTTTGGCATTGTGTACACTCTTTTACCCTTCCTTCGCTTGTGGCATTCCTTATTGACTGTTTCATGTTTGCTCGCCCTTCATCCATTGCGGCGATTCGCTTCACAAACATTTTGGGACTCGGATCTTATTGGCACCTTTTAGTGCATTCACTGGCTTTCTTCAGATCAAGCCTCTTAAATCTGTGGAGAGCTCTGATGCATCTATCCAAGCTTGAGAAGAATCAGGCCAAACGGATCAGGATTGGGGTAAGTATTGGGGTTTCCAACCCATCAACCACGCTTGATCGCTCGAAATCCTGTGAAGACAACCATATTCTCGGCTGAATA
>NC_081446.1:14098849-14106323 GCF_007210705.1 Tigriopus californicus
AACCCATCAACCACGCTTGATCGCTCGAAATCCTGTGAAGACAACCATATTCTCGAGGTAATAACCCCCCAATTGTATTCACCATAATCTCTTTTTTTAAGCTCGAGAGTAACAATTGACCAAATATACGGTATTGGGTTATGATAAAAACAAAGCCTGAACAGAGTTTCTCGGATATTCCACTCCTTCTTTTGGAAGCAAAACGAGCCTCTTCTCGACACGTTTTTCCCCCTCCAGCCCTCCTTTGAGCCACCAAAGGCAAAGTAAATGATGAAGACATTGGTCTTGAGCAATGGTGGACGGTGAAAAAAATGTCAGCTTTTTGCCCTGCTCTGAAAATTGATTATCGGTCTAGGGGAGTTTCACAACCACCCACAGAACGAGGAATGGCCCGGAACAATTGCTCGCATTTGTTTAGGCACAAGAAGTCGCAACGCAAGTCTAGAGTTACCGACAAATATGAGCCAGAAGCTCTTCAAGCATACTCAAAAGGGACGGGTAACTCTTGAGTAAACAACCTTGGATGATTGGTAACCAGACATTCGGTAAGTTTCCGCGTGAAGACACGTGAATGAGCATCTTTGACAACAAACAACATTGGAGTTTCTTTTGGGGGTCTGAACTGGTAACGAGGTGCTCAAGAGGAGAGCCCCCTCTTTTTTATGGCGCTCAATAGGTAGAAGAGCAATGCGAAGGAGAGGTTGTTGCTGCTGATGATGATGCCCTGGAGGTCGATCTCCTTTCAGTCTGGTGGTTTTATAGTCTCTTCTTCTTCGTTCGCCTTGACAAAACCAGATGGAGATGGTGGTTTGGTGGTTTTTCATAAACGGCTGAACCGCCTTCTAAATATACAAGGCGACCGGCTCAAGGAGTCTATTTACTTCTGTTTTGTCTTCTTGAATCTGTTTATATGGAGAATCTGGATGTGGCTGTGGATTTTTGATGGGAGCAATCAGCAATAATAAAACAATTTTTGGCCGCCGATCCAAAGAGCAAAAAAAACAGGACCATTGAGCAATTCACTTGAGTGCTTGAAATAATTGCAAGTAATATATGTGCCAGTCAAAATTCATATTCATTCGTCGTGGAAACCCACCATAGTGTGTTATGTAATACGAATACTAATAATTACCACGACCAAATCCGTGGCTAAAAGTGGAGAAGGCATTATTAATTTCGTGCGAGGGCGGCTTGCCTTGGCTTCAAAAGAAAACGACAGAGAAGTGAAGCAAACCAGATGAGAGTCATCAAAACACAAAAAAATGATCTCTCGGTTTGCCCTCTGGTGATGCTGGAGCTGTTTCCTTCTTCTGGGCTCTTATCGAGTGTTTCTTTTTATCAATGGAAAATCTTTACCAGACACTCATGTTCCCTTTGCTCCACTGGAAACGCCAGATAAGAGGAGTAATTAAGTCCAACTTGGCCGCCACGCAATGACAATTTCTATCCTCTTTTTTTGAGGCAGTTTATCTTTGTAATATTTACAGATTGGGTGTCATCCCTTGGGATGGCCACAAACCTCTTAGTAACGGATGGTAGCGTCAAAATGCCGCGGTTCGTCCCTCCAAACAAAGATCGCTTTCAATTCTCCATCTCTGAAAATCCCGAAAACGTTCGAAAGAAGAGAAGAAGAAACGGGGGGTTTCGTTAAAAAAAACTTGTCACATAATGAAACCCTTTGAGAGTGGAAACCGCATCACAGATCCCCCTACTCGTTTTCAGGTACGTACAGCTAGACCCGTTAATTAGACGAGATTCGTTCAAAAAAGCCCTTCCATTTTTTTTTATTTCAATGGAACCCACTATGCTACCTTTTCCACCACTCTTGCCTCATTTTCTTGGATGACACTTTTGTCGTCTCATCATGGCCGACTTCATAGGAGTCGTCGTCATTTTCAAGCAGATCCATTCAAGCAATTAGAGCTGACAGTTCCTCTCATTATTACCATCAAGTTCTTGGTCTTAATTCACTTTGTCATTCCTACGCTACGTTACAAACATCATCCAAGCACTTACAAAGAAGACACCCTCATTTTTCCCACATTTGTATGGTTCTCCGTTGCAATGGCATCGCTCCCAATTTTGGGGAGACTTGGGATGAGATGCAAAGTTTGTTTGAAGGCTTCAAGGGAGGAGTTGTGCATGTTGGGAAATTTGTACCATTTATCAAAGCAGCAGATCAAGAAGTCGCTCAAGAGGAACGAGACACTTTGTCACAACATTGCATTTTTTTCCAACCTCAAGGACAAGAGTTGAACAACATCTCGGATGGATATAATTGTTCACTTCGGTCTTCAGCAAGCAAAAACTTTTCTTTTGTTAGTCGAGACCAAGCGTAATCTCATGAATAAGACATCTTGTGACCAAGAAAGTTTGGCAGCAAGGCAATTTACTGCCTGAGACAAAATGCTCCAATGGGTCTTGGTCACCACCTGAACAGACAAACAGACCAATAACACTTGCAGCAAAGAACGAAGAGAGAACACCAAAGACACAATGAGAGAGGGGCGATCACTTGACATTATAAATTATTCAAAACCTTTGCAACTTCCTCGGAGGGGGTCGTCTGGACATAGAACTTTTTCCGTGTTGTCTCCGATCAAGAACAAATCTCGGCTGGAAAAGCGATTTCTAGCTTAGTAAAAATATTCAAGTTTTTTCGACTAGATGGAAGCATTGGACAGGCTTGGGTGTGCTTTTTTTTGAGAAACTCTTCGACTTGGAAATTAACAGAGCAAGAATTTGGCTCCTCTGCTTATTAGAAACCAGACCAAGTGTGTGAGGCCTGACCCACTAGACTTCTTAATAATACCATATATCATTCATTTTGATACATTGACATGAACGTTGGATAAAGCCCGTTTTGCATCTTTGTCCAGGGACCCCTGTTTGACTGACAAGTATTGATTTGAACCTGGGTTTGAAAGTCTTTTAAGGAGTCCTGAGTTAAGGGCATTTTTATCGCTGGAAGCGATTTCATGTTGCAGCGATTAGCTCTGAAGACTCAGCAGTAGGCATGGCTTGTGAATGGATGAAGGAGGCTAGCTTGCTCTGGATATACCTACACGTATAATACGAGAACATGCACACTTGCTCGATGGTTGGACAGAAATGCAGGGAAAGTGGAGGAAACGGCAATTACTGCGTATTTCTAAATCACTCTCCAGGATGGACTTGGACTCGCGGTCATTTACGAGTTCATTGGCTAAAACATGGCTTGGAGCTGGGAGCTTCAGCATGCACTAAAATCCCGAATAGTATGCTGCCCACACATGACTTGGGTCGTGCCACCCAAGGCACACTTTCAAACATATTCATGGATGGACCCCAAAGTGATTCCAACGCTCTGGCAGCACTCAAGTGTGCAGGTGAACTTGTGTGAACGTGAATTGGCCAAAATCAAAGCCTGTCACGCCTATAATGCAAGACATCACGGGCACAATACTCTTGACGGTGAATGAAATTGAAATGTTACATCTCAATTTTCTCCCCCGAATCTTTGACGTCCTGCCTTTGTGGGTTGAAGATGATATGCATATGTACTCGCTGTACGTACACATTCATTCAGCTCGTCAGTCAGTCCGTCAGTCAGTCAGTCAGTCAGTCTGTAGACGTTGCCTTGACAATTCCTGGCACGTTTCTTTCACTCCATTGTACGACAAGAACATACACACTCGCACACACACATCTCTTCAAGATGAGTCCATATCGTGAATTGAGACGCCATTTCTTCCAACTTTTCTCATGGCCTACATCCAAAAATTTCATCACCTCCTCACTGTCGACTACTCAGTCTCTTTCCAACTTTTGCATTTTAACTTGTATCACTACCATGTACGAGTTGGGAAAGTGGTGAAACGCCCACCCCAAGGACCCCATTTCAGGGGTCGAAAAAGCGACACCATGCCCTAGAAATGAACGACATTTTTAGGCCATCACACTGCATAATAAACCCATTGCTCACAGCATGGCCGAGTGTACCGAAGTAGCATCATCTTGCTCCTCTTCCTCCTCGTCCTCATCGCCACCTCCACCACCACCACCAATAAGTTCGTGGGGTTCGTGGCCAACCAATGCCAGTGGCAAGTAGTTGGTCTTTAGCTTGGTGTTAAACCCATAGAGCTGTTTGAAAACGGCTCATTTTCGTTCTCAAGTGGGGAGCGCACTTTTAGGAATGTATTGGCCTAGAAATAATGATAGGGGGTCCCTCTTACTGAAAATGGCCTCTCTCGAATGAATGGCTGCGAGCATGGGACACGCTGGGGAATGGAATTCTCTTCACCTCGTGGGCATGTTTCCAAATTTGCCACTAATTAAAGTAGCCTCCTTTTGATTTACTTTAAGTTCCATTCACCACTGTAGGAACCAAATCGGATATTTTTCTCTCAATTTTTGGTGCGAAATTCCAGTTAGCGCTGGAGGCTTACTTACAAGTTGAGGGCGAATCCTTGGAATGGTTTTAGGTACCCTTTTAATGGTGGTTAATTGGAATATTTTCTCCATGGAAACGCGCGGGATGAACGTTCTGGTGAATTGTACTTCCACTCGCTCTGTGTAAATGTACGTACAAATGTACGCGTATGTACCATGCAGTGCATGTATGTACTAGGTACACGTGAGTCAAGATTACTGCGGAATGGCAATTGGACTTGCAAGACGTGAGCTACTGCGGCCGACTGTCTTTTGATGAAGTGAAAGTATTTGATCTGAATCTTTTGCTCTCGTCTGTGCTATCGAGAAGAATTGCCAATCTTCATGAGCACAATGTACTTGGTGCCCTGTGCAAAGCTGACGATTGTAGTCGAAATTGCCATCGACATGTCGTCTTTGGCGTTGTTTCTTTCTCCTTGGGTGCTTCTCAGGCATGATTTTTCAACCTTCAAAGTTTTACCAGGAATCCTTCCTTACGCTTGACTAAATCTGCATTCTGACTTGTTGAGGAGG
The DNA here is from genome assembly GCF_007210705.1 of Tigriopus californicus. Lineage (NCBI taxonomy): Eukaryota > Metazoa > Arthropoda > Copepoda > Harpacticoida > Harpacticidae > Tigriopus > Tigriopus californicus. Next base: position 14,103,794 of record NC_081446.1, read on the forward strand.
GAAGAAGAGGATTACAAAGGTGGGATTAATTACTCCATCACGAAGTCGGAAACAATGCGAGTGACACTTTTTCCAGTCAGACCATTTTATCTATTGTTGGATTCAAGTTCGTTTCGTAGTGTGTGTGTGTGTGAACTTTAACACCACTGGGAAAATGCCACGGAGAAGGGTTGGCAAATCAATGTTTTCATGGAATTCGGCCTTTGTCGTTGCCCTGTTTTTAATCCTGGAGCACAGATGTGTTCTTAGTGTGTTCATGATTCTTTAATACTACTTACACAAAGTGATTAAACCAGAGGGAGATTTTCCGAGTTGGTTCTTCAAAAGCTCTGAAGCTGAACTGTCTCCATTCGTCAAGCAGCGGTTGAGGTTTTCCTCGGCAATGAGATGCAAAAATCATTTTTCTTTCCAAATCATAAAACCATGTGTGGCTTTAGCCGATTTTTAATATTTGTTTCCCCCTTTGATACCATTGGAGGAACCCTCCTCGCGTTCATTCTCTTTCTCTCTTCTTTAGGAATGGCAATTCGTTCGGGCTTCAAGAATTTTGCTAGACTGCTCTTCCTCGCTGACTCCAAACCATTGATGGTTTGGTTGGTTGGTTGGTTGGTTGGTTTGTCGAACGGTCGGTCGGTTGGCTGGTTTGCTTGGAAGCACACGGGAGCAGGAGGAGAAGGAAAAATTTGAAATTCTAATGTCTTGATTTGCCCTTTGGTTTCTGGATCAACCACGATTGATTGGTTGCTCCTCGGAGCATTCTCTCTTGAGATGATTAATTGTTCCGGATCAGCTGGACTAAAACCATCACTGCTCAGCAGGAGTTTGGGTAAACAAAAAGATGGCTGGCCAATTCTTGCTCTGTTTCATTCCAAGTTGTTTCGACTGTTTAGTGTTTACGGCTTCAGAGCCTGTGAGAATTTCCATTTCTCTCTCGTCGGTGGAATTAAACACTTTTATTGAGCCTCATGTACTGGCTCTGATGCTAAGGAGAGAGGGGTAATTATTCACATATTTCTCTACCTGCATTTGTTCCACTCCTTTGTTTTGAAGGCAATAAATGGGCTTTAAAACTGGCCCAGTACACTTGTTGTCGGGCACCCACTGCACTCCTCTTGTCTGTATGTACGTAATGTGTCTTACGTGCCGAGAGTCTTGAGGACTCATTAAAAGCCCGGGAGATGTCAAAATAAATGAATTTACCGCCATCATTTCAAAGGGGTGTCATGTGTTGGCAAATACCTCTGGTACCTCTGATACCTCTGGAAGTCATTGTAGGGACATATCCCAAGGATCTCAAATTGCCACTCGGTTCATTTCCTGGCATCCATTGACAAAATTCAAATGGCCCGACCGCCGCCAAAAACTTCCCGGTATTGGTCTGGTACTGTGTAAACGTGTGTACTGTGCGCACCGCACCTTTTTCCGATTGACTCAGAGCAAGACGAAAAGAGAAAGAGAGAGAGAGAGAGTTTTGAATGCGGCTTGCATATCAAAAACGACATTTTAAAAAGATCTGGAAATGACGAATCATTGTGTGCCAAGATGGAAAAGTCTTTGGAGCCTGGCTCAATGGTCGGAATGGAGCCGTCACCCAGCCAATGGATGGAGAAGCCATTCTCAATCACTCAACCACCTCCGGCTTTTCGGAGTCAATACGTACGTACGATTTTGAATTAGCATCTGTTAATGAGTGAAAGTGCTCCGCATACGAAAGAAGACATTCTCCATGATCGACGGAGAAAGATGATCTCGCGTGCAGCATGTTGAAATGAAAATGAACTCCAGGAAATGGGCCTGAATGTCAAGGTGATTTGTTCCAATTTCCTCGGGTAGAATCAATTTGGAATCGAGCCCTCCACTTCCTTCACCCACAAGCAGGGCTAATCATCGTCACTGGCATGTCAAGCAATGCCAAGACATTGTTTGTGTATGCGTGTCACCAATTGAATGCGACAAGTCCTCCCAGTTTGCATGTACATAATATCTCGCTACTAATTGCCCAAGAACAGTTAGCATAGAGACTACTAGCCATCGCCTAACGGGCAGGAACCTCATTCCGGATCAGTGGTCGCAAATCATGGTCCCCCAACGACGAGTGGGATCAGATCACGTTGTTCGGATCCCGGACTAAGAATTGATGTTACGGAAATAATCGTGAAGGAAATGGCCCCGACTGGATATGAACCGTGAACCCCGCGATTCGTCGTTTCGTCGTGTTGAGCCAGCAGCTCACTGGCCGTGGATTCATGCAAATTCGCGAAGGGAGACAACTCTTTTTCGTACGGGTACATGAACGGAACAGTTCTCGCCAAGATGGACCCAGTGAAGTCTTAAATTAGAATTTATGTAGAGGAAAGAAAGAACATCCAACTCGGGGAGATCTTGAGAGGGGAGGGGTTGTTGTTTCTGAATTATGCGTGACAAATTCCCTCTCGTCCTCAACTATGGAGACTCTACAATATAGTGTGCGTACAATAGTCTTTTCCCTCTCTTTGTTGCACGCAGATGAAAAGCGAGTTTATTTATGTGG
>NC_081446.1:14106359-14124753 GCF_007210705.1 Tigriopus californicus
TCTTTGTTGCACGCAGATGAAAAGCGAGTTTATTTATGTGGCAAAACTTTTTTAATGTCGGTGTCGAGACTTGAGAACTGGAGAACGAACAGGAGAACGAACAGTACCTAGTCTGCTCGCCAGTCGATTTTCCGTCCTGCCTTCCTCGTTCCGAAACCAAAATTGCAAGTCAATTTGAGCCCTCATCAAGATGCGCCAGGAACTCCCAAATCCACTTCCTCATCGTCTTGTTCAATGACCTCCATTGCTTGAGTAGTAACATATTCCAGACTTTTCGAGGGCTGAACCATAAATCTGAACTAGGACAATTTCAATGCTCCTGCCAACCCTCCTGCATCGATCAGGACTGGATTTTGTGATTTAAGACCTTCAAAGGGGCATTCAAACCAACCAAACGAGCCTTTTTCCCTTGACGTGTATCTGTATTATTGTGTTTCTCTTGGAGGGATGAAAAAGTCACGTTTCATGCTCTTTGTGTGAGGAAAGTCTAGAAATGGTCTCAAGATGTCGTCGTCGTCTTGAGAACACAATGAAGCCATCTCGTTATCAGCGAACGAGGCCGGCAACGCTTCCAATCCCATATGTCTCCCAGTTCTTTGATTGGTAGTAGTGCACCTTCAGTGATCTTCAGTGGTGACTGATGAAATAGCCAACCCTCGAGGGGTCGATTGCAAGGCGGTTTCTCAACGGTTGAGACCAAGTTCGAACACAAGCTTACCTGTAATCATGAGAGATGCCGGTTTGAGTTTCATGCGATTGCCATATGCTCTACACTCATCAAGTGGGTAGTGGGCATTTGACATTTTCTTTGTCCATTGAAAGGGATGGGAGGCCATGTGAGATGGATATAAATCACTTGAACAATGAGTGAGACACAGCTCCTTCAATTCAAGACACTCTGACACTTGTTCGAGTGCCATTAGACTTTTTAGCCATTGACAAATGCCCGTCATTTGCAATTGTGAAGTGACACCTACATCTACTACATCTACTCTACGTACACGCACAGTACTCTACCATTGAGCGAGAGAATAAGAGAGAGAATAGAGATCCTTGACCAATCTCTTTCGTTAGTCAGAGATGGTTCATAAAGCCCTCCAGAGATAACCACTCCTATCCAAGTTGGTGAGGTATGAATAGTTTGACCGACTATCATGCAATTGAAAGGGCTCTTTGAGCTCTAAGTATCCCCGATAGCGACCAAGATTGGCTCATTCGTTCCCAAGTCGGGGTCTCGTTCGACGGACACGACCTAAACGCGATCCAGGAGACAGTTTTATCACTATAATTGCTTAATGTTCTGCTTTGAGTCGTTGATTGTGAAACCAAGCAAGGAGTGAGAAGGAAGATTCGAACCATCGCCACTCAAAGGTCCAGTCCACCAACCACCTCCCTCAAATCCCACTAATGAGCATCAAGGGGCCCTCAAACAAGTTTGTAAATATGTTTTTTTTTCTCCTTCTTCATCCTCTTCAGCACCACCTCTCTAAATCCAGAATGCTTGTTCCCCATTTGGTCAGATAAGAAGAGGCTTCTGCCCATTTTAGGTTTTTGCCCTGGACGCCTCAAGTCAGCACATAAACAGTGGACTACCGACTACAGACTTCTGACCACGCTCCTAGACTTTGTAATTAATGAGAAAATCCAAGCTCATGATCAATGATGGCTTTTAAAGAAACTCTCTTCAAGTGCACACTAAGTGCTTTGTTAGTAAATTCAAGCGCGACCAAGGCCCTTCCTTGACCGACGAATTAAATTACTTCTGAATAAAAACCATTTATACGCCCGTTTTACTAATCTATTCTCTGACAAATATTTGGGAACCAGTGGCTCTGATTTTGTTCTCTACGTGGAATCAGATCCATCTGGAAATGACGACCCCCCCAGTTTTGGTCGCCTCTCCCTTCTAGGACCTGTTGGTATTCGAGTCACCAACTTGATTGTGAATACCAATTTCTGAGTAGAGACAATCCTTAGAATGGACGGAGGAAATCATTGCTCCCAAGCAATCCATCTCAACCCAGTATGAGCCCTCTCTAGCGACTTCTTTGGCCGGATTTTAAGCAAGCATGGAGGGAAGAAGGTAGATCTAGAGTGAGTAAATGACCAAGCAAAGCGTTTTATAGACTCGGAAGTTCGCTCGCTCTACATTGGTCTGAAGCTCCGGAAACAATGCAAACGCGCTGAGTAATTACCTTGGAACTGAGAGGGACCAACGATCCCTTTTAAGAGGCAAAGTCAAGTTCGAACTGTGAAGGGGGAGATTCACCCTCTGGTGCAACGATCTACTTCCATTCATTGTCAAAATAGATCTGATTTCGAAGGGCAACTCCATGCAGAGCATCTACTGTTCTACGTATGTGTAGTACGTGTAAAATAGTTTGGAAACGAGTTTCTCGCCAAGTTCGTCCGATTGAAATGGATGGATGCGTCTGAATCAACTAACTCAATGACAAATGACTGAGATCCCTTTTTGGCCTCAAAAATGTTCACAAGGTGATTGGTGAGCACAATTTGTTATCACCTCCTACTTTTTTGGTACTTGTCCTCCACTCAACGGGATCCAGGAAAAAAAACTGGTGTCTGGCCAAATGACCCGAAATTAATCGTTTAATCTCCGCTTCAGAAACGAACACAAACCTCGGTATGTTTGGACCTTCTGCCATACGAGTCGTTGGCATTCATTGACCGATATTTTTCTACGTTTTCTGTCCAATGTTCACATGACTTAATGATTTTTCAACGCTTTGGGCAAGGTTGTTTCCGACATTTACTATGTCATTACCCATGTACCCGAAGCACACAGACGCACAATTACGATGATCGAAAGTTGCCAATTTGGTCAAGGTGAGGAGAGAATTGTTTTGCCGAGCATACCATATGTAGTATATGTATTGTATATTCGTGTATGCGGACCATTTATGGACACAAGTCCGAACTTGGTCTGACATCGTTAGAAAAATGTGTGACGTCTTGGAACGACCGATTCCGAAGGCACAGCTGAATTAACAAAATTTTCAACGACCCACGCCCCTCAAAGTCGGCTCTTCCTTCATACACTTCTCCTGCCTACTGGAAAATATTTTGGGTGGAGGATCCACAAACTCACCAAAGATAAAGACTAAAGCGGGAGAGAGAGAGAGAGAAAGAGAGAACAAGGGGGGAGAACGCAAAAGAGGGAGGCAGAAAGAGATGGGATGTGTTTAATGGTTTCCCCCACTGACCACTAAAACCATCATCAGTCTCATCTTTTTGGAAGAACTCTCTCCGCATTTCGCTCACTCTCAAGTGTAGTTTTTATTTCTTGTTCACACTTTCAATTCCCAGCTCTGCCCTAAAAAAGGGCGAGATTTGGGGCTAAGAAAAATCTGGGTCCACATTAGGCAAGGCAAGACCGGAGAAGGAAGCGATTATATGTCGTCGCCCCATATGATGCAAGCAAAGTCAAGCCACATGGAGTGGAGCTTTCTTGGGTGAAGCCCGTTGGCACCATGTGCATCTTTCTTTCTCTCGGTGTTGTTGTTGTTGTCTCTCGTTCTCCGAAGGGAAGCAATCCTCATATCCATCTATCGGCACCCCATAAAGGAACGTCCCGGAGGGAACGATTGCCTGAGATGAACCCAGAGAGCTGCCTTCGTATGCCATCTTCGGGAGATATTCGCTATGCGTAGGGTAGTATGCAATGAGCTTGAAGAGAGACTACGAGAAGATGGGAGAAGGAGGAAGAAAGGGTGGAACAAGATGAATGACACTACTTGGGACTGATTTGCACGGGCCGCAGAGTGAAACGGAGACCATTGGTAATATTATTCTTTGCCTTGCAAATGAGACAAAATGCCAATACACAGAAGATTTATCTTGGACTTGCCCTCTATTCAAAAACCGTTCTGGACATTACCACTATGTGATGGTGGCGAAGACCACGAGGACGCCGACGATGAAGAGGCTTCCGCACGACTGATAACGATAACAACATGGTCGATTTTGTTGTTGTTATTCTTCCTTCGGCGGCTCCTCTCCATTTCGTACCCTGTTGGGTGAGGAGTTCTCCAAGAATTTACGACACACCCTCAAGTGTTCTTGTCCATCCTTAGTATCGAAGTCACGTAGCTTCAACATTTGGCTTCTGCCTCTTCTGTCTCTTTCCCTTCGTTTCTCGACTGGCTCTAAATAAACTTTCGTTATGGAATCGAGCAAACATTTTTCATGTCACGCTCAAAGTCGTCCCGTGCACCAAACTACTCACTCGACCACCAAAATCCTCTCGTCGGTTGCTGGCTCTGCCAAGTCTTTCTTTCGTGCCAGACAGGTGGTCAAGCTTTGGGAACGGGATTTTCCGAGCTTAAGTTCATGATTCTCTCTCTCTCGTCTCTCATGAACGTAACTCAACGGGTGAGGTGCAAAAAGATTTCCCCCGGGAGTACTTTCTCGTTCCCCCCTCTCCTCTCTCGGGTCTTGGATTTAGCGGGACCAATTCTCTAAAATCCATCCTCGAGGGGGGTTTTGGCAGTTTTTTCCCGAATCTTTCATCGTCCATGCCAACAACGCCCCCACTTAAACAAAGTCCTCAAAGCTCTCGTGTTTCTAGGGGTAATTGGGACAATTTTGAACAAACCACTCACTCTCTCACACTGGTAAAATCAACTCATTAGGATGTCAGAAGCTCTCCCTGGTTTACCATTCCACTAATCAAAACACATTCTGGGAATGCATCCCCATCAAGAAAAACATAAAGGTTATTGGTTCTAACCTACTTTTATGGCTCTGTCAATTATTGGATTCCCTCGGAAAATGTCTACCAGTGAACAAAACATGGCTACTACCCACCCGGCGGGTAGCATTTGGACGGAGAAATAGATGGACAAGAGAAGGGGAGAAAAGAAATGCAGAAATTAGCTCCAGACAGTTAGTGGTCAAGCCCCGTCGTCTCAAAAGGAGGGAGTAAGGAGCAAACCCAGACCCAGTTGGATGGGAACGGATCACGATTATGAGGTCGCCGAGTTCGATCAGCTACTACGTCTGAAGCCCCACTCCCCCCACCCCCGGGTACGGCATGGTGGACATTGGTTTATCATAGTCTTTTTGAGGAAGACTTTGGCCAAGATATTGAGGGATGACACATCCTCATCAAAGGGAACAGCGGATATTTCAACCCTGGTGTGACATTGTTCAAAGGCAAAAAAGTTCATCCAATTACGACGCGTGTGTAAAAAAAGTGGGGTTGGGACATTGTCTTGTCCCATTTTCTTAGAGAGGGCATGGTGGACATTGGTTTATCATAGTCTTTTTGAGGAAGACTTTGGCCAAGATATTGAGGGATGACACATCCTCATCAAAGGGAAAAGCGGATATTTCAACCCTGGTGTGACATTGTTCAAAGGCAAAAAAGTTCATCCAATTACGACGCGTGTGTAAAAAAAGTGGGGTCATTTTCTTAGAGAGGGCATTAAATAGAGTCGTTGCCGGGGATGCAGTTAACCTCGAGAAAATTGAATCACCAATATCAGTTCCAATATATCTTGTTCCATGACTCTACTTCCACATTCCCCACTTTCATCAGGAAGGCGGTTCCACTCCACAAACATGGTATCCCCCTTGTTCCAGTCCTTGGTCCAACCAACCCCTGGATTCTGGTTTCCCTTGTGAGTCTTGGTTTTATTTTCGACTTTTCCTTCCATTAGACTTGTTGGAACATTGGAACATTTTTGGATTGGAACAAGCCTTTTATAGTCATTCATCTCCGCTCTCCACCCTCTTTTTTTAATCCGGTAGAATTCGAAGCCAATGCAAAAACCAAACCCTAGAGAAACGAGCGGAGAGGGAATGAAAATGAAAAGTGAGGGCGGATGAAAATTTGCATGAATTCAATCCCAATGCAGGGGTTAGCCGAGGAAAAGCAAGCGAGACAGAGTGAGGGAAAGGTATCGGGTGGAAAAATGCACTCTGGAACGGTTTGGAACAAGAATCTTGGCACTAATTCAAGTGGTTCAGTGGGGCTTTGATTCCTCTAGAGAGATAAAGATGGGTTTTCTCTCTCTCACGTTCTCTTTGGCTCCAATATGAGGAAAGGGTGTCTTCAAAGATGAGGAACAAAAGAGACCGAAAGAGGGTGGATGGGATGCGTCTTGATAAATGGGGAACAATGGAACATGGCAGCCGACCGGAACAAGCAGATTATTCAAAACTACTCCCGACTCCTCCGGAACAGAAGCATAAGAGAGAGAGAGAGATAAGCTTGAGCGATAAAACTTTTTTAATCATAATGAGCTCCCCGAGTGTAGTCTCCTCGACTTTCTAGACCAACCCCTCGTCCCATTCCCTTAAACACCGGGATCTTTGGCATGGTTCTGTAAACAAGTGTGTCAAGGCATGTACCGTGCACCGCCATACCCTCCAATTCGATTTCGCTCATTATTCGCCACCTTTCAAGTGACTTCAAAGCTGCTCAATTTTCATGTCACAAAAAACAAAAATTGGACCGACAACACAATGGAATGGAACGTGGAACATGTTGGATACAACTGGCAATCGCACCACGTTTTGGTTAGTTGCGAATAGGAACTTGCCATCAATTTCCCACCGTTAAAAGGGTTGCCTTCTCCCCCTACAACAAACAAACCTCTTTTTCCACCCTTCTCTAAACACTACAGTATATAGTGGCTCTGAGAACTGAGAACGAGCCAACTCAGAATTCCATGCTTTCAAGCTAAAATGTAGGCTATGCTGTTGGTTGTGGTTGTTGTTGTTGTCGAATAATCGTAAAAGTAATTTGTGGCCCGGCCCAAGAACCCAACTGGCTTTCAACAAGACAATTGGTCGACTTTTCACATAAATTTGGACCCAATGCTCATCCAAGGCCTTTCCGAGAATGGAAAAACTATTTCAACCGATCTCTCTTGTTCTGGTCGGCTCGAGAGAGGAATCCTGGAACTCAACTCTTGACTACGTCCATGGAAGCATGTTGGAATCGATGTTCATCTCAATAACACCAGCCATTGTCTGGAGGGGATGGAAATTGTTCTTTGGTCGAGGATATTGAATTCTTGAATTGAGGAGGAGTCCTACATGTAGGAAGAGCTATCCAAGCCTGCCCCAACACCTTCAAGTCATCAATTGAAGGGTACTAAAAGTGGGGGTCGTCGAGTGGAGCGTCTATAATTAAAACACATTAAGCCCTCGTCTGGTTGGTTCATTTTGTTGCGAGGCAATTCTCCAGATGAAAGAGATCGATTCGAAGTGGCTTGGATTCAAATGAAACTCTAAATGGAAGTGAAAGGCGAGCAATCAAAGGGAGAGAGAGAGAGAGAGAGAGAGAGAAGAATATTGTTATGTTGCATGATATGGACTTTTCAGATTCTTTTTCATCGGTCCAGCCAAAGTTCCAAGATGGACAGGGCCGCCGTGGTATTGATTTTCGTGAGAGATCTGGGAAAAAATCTCACTTACTTAAAGCAAACAGGCCGATTACTCGTGTCCATTTGTGCACCTCGTACTTCATCGGTCTATGTATCTTCGTGCGTTGGTTCGAAACAGATAGATATTTTCCCCCAAAAACAACAGATGGTAACATGGATAAGGTAAATGAGAAGATCGGTGTCGTTCATGTTGTTCTTCCATTCCCATTCCGTTAGGAACAAGTTGTGTTGAGGGATTCCCAATCACTTCAGAGGATGAGCTTCTCCTCGGGAATATGTTTAAGATCAAAGCCGTTGTTGATACGATCCCGTGGATCATTGGGATGATTTCATACAAGAGGGTAGGTGAGAGCGTCGAGGATTGAGGGAGAGATTTGGTTGGTTCAGGTCCACTTGACAGCGGGCAATTTTGTGTGACCACTTCACTGGTCGAGGATCGAACCACACCCTTCCTCTTTTGGCACCGACCATGGCGATATTGAATTAAATTGCTTCACAACATTGCCTCATTAACATCAAGTCCGTATGATTTGTGTGAGTGGTGGCCTGATTTCGAAAATGCGCGTTTGAGTACCTGCCTGACTCCAAATGGGCCATTGGGCTCTCCAAAGACTACCAATACACGAACAATAATGTGGCGGGATTTTTCTATCGAATACCACATGAAGAACCTAATTGGACCTCATTATCTCTCCTAGTTTGGAATTCGGACCTGAATGGATTCGAATCAAAGGTCTTCATTCACATTGGAAGAGACATAGAGAAGAACTACTAAAGGCAAAGAGATAGATGTTCGGTACATCATATGTTAATCGGAAAACACAAGAACTCCCAAGCTAACCTCCAAAAACTCTTGGATCAAGACAAACCCACGCTCTTTAGGCGAAGGATAAAAACACAACCTCCTGTACTGTATATGAGCAGCATATAGGCCGCAAGTAAGTAAGTGTCGTATCTCGGAATGCCTAGGGATTGCACTGTTTTGAATGAATACATTAATCGGCCGGACACTTTTTGTGCGTGCCATTCCACTCGGACCTATAAGTAATCAGTCTCTAAATTCTTGGCACATCAAGCAGAAACCAATTCTAGCACCTGCTTCCCATATTCTGGTCATGCAACAGTTTCTTGTAGGCCCGTTGTTCCGTCCACACCTCAGTGAGCATTTTTGTCTTGAGCTCATTCACAAACCAGTCAGGTAGAATGGAACAACCACCTCCATGACCATCTTGGAAAGACTGCCTTGTCTGTGTCTGTGAGGAAGCTAATTCAATCGTTGGACGATGCTCCTGCTCCTCAGTGTGCAATGTGAAAACTCCCGCCTAGAGTTATGGATTCGTTTGGTTTATGAATGATGGATGAGACTTCAAGAGTCGCATTCCAATTAAGACTCGACTCTTGGCGATTCATGGCATCTCATGCTAGCGAGTTTGAAACTTTTGGCAGGAAATCAAAAGGTATCTTTCCGTGATGGATGGCACCTCTGCGTGATTTGTGGTGTGTGTGTATTTATGGATTGGAAGTCCAACAACGGGAGCTTGATGCACACGTAACACTGTACACAGTCAGTACACACACACACACCTGTTCCAAGTCATGGAAATGTTCATTTGGCACGCATCGGATATCCTCAAAGTTGAACAGGTTGCCATTGGACAATCAACAGTTTCTGATCGATCCATCCATTTCGATTTGTCCCCTTCCTATCACCAGATTAGTTATTCTTTATTGTCTCTGGCGAGCACGTACTGTAAACAAGTGTGTTGGTCACAATGGATGAATCACAACCACAACCAAAACCAGCACGTCGCCCTTACGTACGTGTCTCGCATTTTGGTACAAAAGTGCTGTTCATGCGGTGTACAGTATAGGGACTGCGTGCGCACTGTATACCCTATTGGAGGGAGGAGGTGAATTAGCCAGGTGTAACTTGGAGATCAATGCCTTTGCATACTCTCAATTCATTCCGCTTTCATGTCAAATACTGTACCTTGGAACTTTCTAAAAAGCGGCTGGATCCTAGACTACTTTCAAAGAGTTTCTCCGAGACTCGGAACCATCAATTTGGTAGCCCACAATAGTCGCGTACACAAGAGAGATGGCTGGTTCCTCATAAATTTTCCCCTGTAACTTGTGGCATGTGCACCTCTTCACTGGCGAGGGTTGATATTTCCGACGCGTCAACCGATTCAGAAGACCCAGAGTCATAATCACAGTGTATCACCGCAACACGATCACCATTCTGGATCAACCAGGCACTCACCCACCCACCCACAAACCAGTCAACCAACCAAAGAAGATACGCTCTCGCCAGAGGAAGAGGAACATTAAAACGTGATCATTGACGCGCCTTTTTCACTGAACTAGCAGGGTAAACAGAGCCTCGCTTGTGCACCTTTACAAGAGCAACCAGACATGACAATCATCTTGTCGCTGGTGACCATATCCTAAACATATCTCGATACTTTGAATGCCCTTCCCCTCTCAAATACTTTGCCACCGCAAACCAAAACTGAACACACGTGATTTCCTCCTTTCTCTTTCCTACTTGGCGTCAGCTGACAACAGGGTAAACTAAATTGGCCATGCCAGAGGGCGCTGCTGTTCAATTAATGACCAATTGTCAACTGATGAGGTCTGCTGGTTCGTGGCTGAATTATGAAGCGTGTCCAGAGTGTCACTGGATAAAGATGAACAAATCGTGCAGATAATAAACAAGGGCCTTCGATTCGATTGGAATTCGACGGGCGTAAAGCATGATCTGGAAGAGCAGATGCTTTCGGTACAAATTGCAGGTAATCTTTGGCCCATCTCAACAGATTCATTTTGCTCGAAGCCGAGAGGAGTGGTGCGATTACAACGACTTCTACTAGCATTATTATCATCATCATCATCATTGGATGCGCTGGTTGACTCGCGGCAACCACATTTTGCGGCAAGACCGCATGAAAAGTCATTTAACTCAAGCTTTAATTATGTTTTTTCGCCCTTGTCTTCTTCGAGTGAGGAATCCGCAACGAGTTGCAACCTTATTATTTCCGGGTGGATCCTCACTTTCCGTGAACGATCGCTCCTCCGCAATAACAATGATAATAAACTCTTTAACGGCTTGTGCAACAAAGTTATTTATGCTTTGAAACGAGAGACACGGTACGGTGACTGGGCTTGCTCTAGTTGTTGAAATTCAAAGAAAATTTCCTTTTCTCTCCAAGGGCCAAGGGAGACCGAGAGAGGTTGTGATGGTTTAGTCAATAAAAAAAATGTCACGTGACCATTCCAGCAATATTCCAGATCGGAAAGGCCAGAGGCTTTGGGAGGGTCTACAAGTTGAAGGAAATTGGCCTCAAACCCAACTTTTTGGGACAGGAATGTTTACACAAAAAGTTCCTAAGGATGTGAGCGATTCTCAGTTTTTGGCCCCACCAAGATGAGAGATAAGTCTGTCATCGCATCCCGAATGTGAGAGCGAAAAGAAAGCAATCTTCACCTCTCAACGCCATTCAAATTCCCGTTAAAAAGTGCGAGAGACGCCAAATGAAGCCCGTGGGTGGTGAGAGGGAAACAATCCCCTTGCACCCTGCTCTTCTTCTCCAATTTCTGTTCACTCCCAGATCCACTGCTTGCCTTGACTCTTCCATAAAGAATAGAAGCACAGTAAAGTCTGGACATCAAATGATCTTCTTCCCCCCAGCATTCATCCGTTCACACTTCACACCCTGAGTCGATTTTTACATTTCTACCCCCGGCCAGACAAACGATATGGAGTTCTCTAAACTTGAGAATGAACCAAATGAATCCTCAGATCGAAACAAAACAACGCAAGTCTTGGGAAACAGATCTCGGTCTGATTGCCATAGTTAATTTGTTCGTCGCTTAAAGTAGGTATTCTGGTCAGTGTCCAAAACTGGGGACGACCACGAATCTTACTCAAACAGTCAAAATTGCATTAATAACTTGAACGACCAGAATGTCAGGCGGGAACATTTGATATTGGCTATTTCCTGTTTGGGATTGAGTTTTGTTTAGTTTTTTTTTTTCAAAGTGTTGAAGGTCTGGCAATTGTACGGTCCAAGTGCATAGCGGGAAAATGGTGCGAGACAAAGATATCGACTTCATTGTGTTCACAACGGACGACAATTACTTCGCACCTCAGGGCCTGTTCTGAATTGTACCAGAATAATAATTCCAAAGTCTCAATGACAAGGTCAATTATCGATCTTGAACCACCACACAAAGACCACTTCCAGCGATCTGAACATTCAAAAAATAATCGACTGGGAAGTCAATTCGACAATGCGAATGTCGACTGACTGCCTTCTCCCTCACCAGCAATAAAAGATGTTCAAAACCGTCCCACACGCACTTCTTAAGTTGAGTACAAATTGATGGCTCCAATAAAACGAAATGATGAGCAAGTCGCCAATAAAAAAAGAGAGAGAGAGAACTCGCACGATGTGAGGGCAAGCAAACATCTTCCATCGGTCAAAGCATCTCTCATCGTGTTTCAGCCCAGCCGGAATTGTTAAACCCACTCAAGAATCCCCCCACCCAGGCCACCCAACTTTGGATGGAAAAATTCCGTCCCATCTTCAATGGGATCTGGTAACAAGATGTGATGGTTATCATGTCATGACTGACATATCAGGGGTGGTGGGTTGGCTTCAGGACTCATTCGTGAGAGCATGGGAGTATACTACGTACATAGAAGTGGCTCGGACCGCGGTGGTTTCCAGTTGAATGCAGAAATCTCAGATTGGCTGATGGTGATGGAGTCTCAGTTTTAGAGGAGGATGTTAAACAAGACGCCCAATTCTGTTCGGCCATTCGTCAAATGGGTACTAGGGCTGGGTAGAGATGTATGAAGTACCTGGACTACGGACTACTAACTCTCTCTCTCTCTCTGTGTTGTTGAATGTGGGTGGACTGGCAATGGGTTGGGATGTGCGAGACAAGGCAAAGGGGGTCATTAAAAGCTACAAACATTCACATTTATTACACCCACAAATGGCCTCGGCACCCAAAAGTTCGCATTCAGCATAACTCACACGAGTCACTGCCGGGTCTGTCGTTTTTTGTTCCTACCCTTGGAACCCGATCTAGGAAATCAAATATTGCACTTTAAGCTCCTGAAGAGTCGGTCTCTTGGGGTCAGGTCTCGGGTTTCGAGGACCCCCACAAAAAGCCTGTTGGATTGGCGCCAAATCTTACCTGGAACATGGTAACGAAACATGATTTGACCAAACGTTGATTTATTTAATACCCGATTCCCCTCTCTGCAAGTGCTAACGAGTCGAATTCAAATTGAAAACCTCGCTTCAGGGGGACACCCATAAATAATGGTCCTAGACAGCACGCCACAGATTTAGGAGAGATAAGTAGTGATAAAGCTTGAGTGATGGGTGCAAATGTTTGCCCAAAAATGACGGCAACGGCGACGAGAATGATGATGACGATGATGATGATGATTCTAACCTTTGACTCTAATTGATGGATTTAGCGGACTGTTGCGTGCATTTATGAACGCAAAGGTCAGGCATAGTATTCCCAGGTAACCGCTCATTTAACTCGATTTCGATGGCACCATCCACCAATATGGACTTCGAATCAAAGCCCCACAGTCAAAATTATCCTTCTACAGAACTTTCGTTGAAAGTGCTTGATCACATCTTGGGGTCGGGGGAATGTGAATGAAGCTCGTTTTCGTATTTCCCACCTAATCAGGGATGGACAATGTAGAAGGCGACTGGGGTGCTAATCACCGTGTCTAGTCTTGACACACTTGCTCATCATCAATGGATAAAAGGAGCCCTAAAAAGAGACCAGTCTGGCAGGGCGTTGACGACGGGTCGTTATTGCCCAAGAATCCAGATGAGTGAACAATTCATTAGGGATAAGACAGCATTCACAGAGAGGTGGATGAAGCGGTCGTTGAGACTCGAGTGCATACTATGCTGAAAAGCTAGGTCTCGTCCACCTCAAGTGTGGAATAGCAATTAGCTAAATTGAGTCCTAGAACTAATTCAACGCGTTCCAATCGCTCTTTAGATGGGCTGATTGATCCGCCGAGATGTGTGAGTACACGGTCAATTCATCATTGGTCCATTGCGAATCAGGAGTGGGCTTTCATTTGATCTTGGATTCTTTTCACGCAAAGAAATGGAAGTCAACGACATTTCTCATCTCTCCACATTGCCATTATCAACCGAGGTAGTGCGACAACTTTAGTGGTTGGAGATGAATCTTGGTAGGGTGGTAGTGTTGCTATTGTGCCTTGTGGTAGTCATTGCTACCATTGCATTCGCCCTACCACCCCTCGATCAAATTGGTTGGCAAGGCAAGAAGACATCGAGGTTGGTGGCAATACACATGGAGTCAATGGTATTACAAGTGCAAATGCTCACTCATCCATTGCACTAATTAAGGTGCCAATTCACCCAGCAGTTCCACTCAAAACCATCATCATCGTCATCATCATCAACAACAGCATTGGATAATCCTCCTCCAGCAAAGTACGGACACTTTGTATTGCAAGAAGGAGTGGCTCGATTCCAAAGTAAACGAAGTGAATCCAAATCAAAACTTCTCATCTTATTCATTGATGGTTGGTTTTATTTTTTCGGAAATCGCAATAAATTATCGTTGAACATTCCATTGGCCAGAGTCTTCATGGTTTGCGCCTTGAGTTGCTGGAAAACAACCAGGTCCTTAGCCAAGCAGTAATGCAAGGGCCTTGCCTGATCGGTGAATTCGAATCCAATGACGACACAACCAGCTGTGTCCATATGATGGTTCAAGTGCTTCCAGGCCAATATATCTCAATGTGGTTCTGCTCGTTCAAGAAGAGAATTCAACCAGTCTTCAGCACCAAGATTGTCTCACTGTTTTGCTCCAATGGACATCAGCCAGCAAGCAATTGACAAAGAAAACGTCGTCTCTGGACAAGAAAAAAAACGATCGTTATGGAGTTGTAGTGACTTGAACAAACTACTGTACAAGTATTCGAGTCTACGATTTGGTGCCATAAAAGGGAGGGCAAATCCCGTCAATTTCCAACCCAATCAGGATCTCTTTACCTAACTATACATCCTTCAATCAAGGAGAGAAAGAAAACTTTTCTTCTCCTCTCCTCCTCCAAAGCTAAAAATCGGCAAATCTAACTCGAGCTCTTGAAGAAACTTGCTGTCTACGAAGGTTGGTTGGTTGGTTGGTTGGTTGGTTGTCTGGCTGGCTGGCTGGCCACTGCTCAATTCGGAATGAAAGTTCCCTCCTCCTTCACTTCCTCTTTTCTTCATCTTCTTCCCCTCACCAGTCACCCCATCCTTTCCCGAATTTTTCTCCCATCTCTCTTATTGTGTTTACCTTTTCCTCTTTCTCTTTCCTTTCAATCCAACAATTGAAAAGAACCCTGTCCTTAACAGAGCAAATCCTGCCAACCTAAAAGAACTTCCGGATATTCAAGGAGCTGAAAGGATCTTCCAGCTTCTTCTTGGAAATGCGCTGCGCCAAAAGCCGTGATCGTTTCTTCTTTTATTCAAACCAATGTATATCCAATCAACATTGTCACAACCATGGAAGGAACTTATGTAGTTCATTAGACTAAAGGAAACCGATTGGATGCCCAAAATCGACGAAACTCCTAATCAGTTAAGTTGTTCATCAGTGTGACTGCAGTAGTCCTAGAGTCTCTGCTCTACTTTCAAGTTTTGCCCATTGCGATAAGAGAAATGAAATATCGTATCATATGCTAATGGATGGTTTTCTATCAGTCTCGTCCTTTCAGTTTTGCCTCCTGATACGGGAGAAACTTGGGAGGACCAGATTCTTGGGCTTGATTTCTTAATCAGGGCCGGTTCTTTCGGATGGGCCAAAGGTTTCTCTCCCTCATTCCCTCATGATTTGCATGTCTCGTTGGCTGAAGTGAAGTAAAGGAACAGGAACAGATATGAGGAGCGGGGAGAAGATGTCTCTGATCAATGATGATGATATCCAAAGCCTTTCAAGTTGTTTCCCCTCTTTTCAGAGGGATCTCTCTCTCTCTCTCTCTCTTTCTCTCTCCCACTAAACTTTGGGAGGATCGAGGGATAACAAAAGGCGAATTTTCAGTTACCAAAATCCAAAGAGGGAAGGAGGGTGGGTGGTTGTCGTCGACAGTCAGCCCAGCACAATCATCCAGTTCTCATCTTCATCACTTCTCGTTCGTCTCCAACATCATCATCACCATCATCATCCAACATCCAGTTCGATCAACCTGCTTTGAAGCGCCGTTTCGGGATGGAAGATATCTTCACTCGGGTTCCAATGAACTAGACCAGACACTTTGAGGGCTGAGCATTGAGTAACCACAGCTCTCTTTTCTCTCGGCTCATCTATTTCATTCGCTCTTTGATGTCAAGACGCCTCGAAACACCCTCAATGGAGACTAATTTGGTGCCCAACAGGAAGCATTTCAGCCTCTCAGTCCAGCCACAATATCAGTCTTGTTTCAAATTCGCTTTCCACGAGTTTCCCATCTCTATGCAAGGCTTGGGATACTCCGTACAGATTATGCGATTACACGCATGTAAATAAACCGAAATCAGGACCGGGGGAGGGATAATGTCGTCCATCCCCTTTTGGAGACGATTTTCTGCCATTAGACGAGATCATTTTTCTTACTTAACCCATGTCACCCTGGCACTTGGAACCGAGGGGAAGCGTCATCTGAAGGTGCACATGCAATTCCTGTCCATCCACTTGGACGCGAAAGTCATTCTCACATCACGTCTACATACCTATGAGTGGCATCTCCGGCGACGAAACAAGCTCCGAAACATCTCTCCAAGTCAAAATATTTTGGTTGGCATCTCGGCGGCGACCTATTAGTCGGGAGTCCAACACATGCGAAGTCCACCTTGCTTTGAGAGGCCACGAGGGTTAGGTAAACAAGATTTGTGGAAATTCATCTTGTCATTATCTCCTTCTTGGCCCGAGTCGAGAGGTGCCAGGCGGTGTTCAGCCTCAACGGCGACACAAGCAAGCATCAGTCCCTCTCGTCATTGAAAAACCTCCTCCACTAGTTAACGTGTCATTCTTGGGGTTTGTTCAAGCGAAAGTTTTCCTCCATAAGTTTTGACAAGCCCAAAGCTGTTTACGAGACAAACCGACGGTACCATGGCCAAGTTAGTGGAATGACAGTCCCAGGCGCATCATATTCGACGTCAGCCTCCAGTAATGACTTGTGGATACACCTTCAGGAAATAAATTAACCTCTCACTAGTTGAGAGGCCAATGTTATTTCTGGGAGATTGAACTCCTTGTAAATATTGAGGCTATTGTTGTTGTTGTTGCTGTTGTTTCTATCATAGGAATGTTCGTCATGTTTTGGCCACATGGCATCATCGACATGATTGGCCGTGAACCTGAAATAAGCCAGCACCGTTGATAGAGCGAGGAAGGGTTCATCCGACCGAAAGCGGGGCTTATCATTCAGGAATGGGTGGGTGACTGGACAGATCTTAAGGTATTTCCAAGGAATCCCAAGAATGAGATTTGTCACCGTCAGCCTGCGAGCGTTGCTAAGTGAGCGGAAACATTTTCGAATCCCGCTCTGAAACTGTCTCATCTGGTTAGAAATTTATGATAGATGATCGCTATTCCTCTTCATCAATACTTGAACAGCTCCTCGAGATAATCACATGGCACGTAGAAACTCCAAATACAAATCCCTCGCCAGACAACGATTTCCCGAAATCCATCGCGCGATGTCTATTCAAGTGCCAAATTGGTCGTCTGGTTCGAGGTCTCCAGGACAGTTTCCAATTGATCGCCTGACCAAATTCCCCCAATCCTCATTGGAGAGCGTCCCGATCAGAACAAGGCGACTTTTGATTCGAAAGTAAATTGGTCAAGGTTGACAACACACAAACCAATGTCGAAAACTTTCTCTTCTCCGCAACGCTAGAGCACACATCAGTTTAGTAAGTCAGTACATCGTCTACAAATGAACTACTATCTGCCACATTCTGTCGAACAGAGCTGACATGTGCCAAAGTGGCATTTTGGAATTCCACCTTGCCACCTGATCTTGAAAAATGCCATCATGTCAAGGAACCATGCTGAACAAATAACGAAACATTTTTTTTCTTGAGGCGGAACATTATGCATGCACATAATACCACATGCACTTCGTTAATAAACTCCGGAGCAGCTCTGTGTTTCGTTCCTTCGTTCGTTTTTTTCTTTCAAATTTTCTAAATTAGGCTTCTCAGGGGTGAGCCGTCATCGGGCGGTAAGAGTGATCACTTCAAATTGAGTTGAAAGCAAAACTTCTTTTTCTTTCAAATTTGAAATGGACACATGAGAAATGATTGGCCTCGCACCCCACTACTCCCCAGTCCTCCTGCTCCTCCTTCTCCGCCCCCTTCATTTGAAAGTTTTGACCCTTTTTTGGTCCGTCCATTGATGCATCTGGATTCCGTTCTGAAGTGCGTCTGCATATAGGAGCAACGGACACCACCACTGCATGAGTTATGGCGCTTGTGCATGCATTACTTGTCCAGTTCTTGAATCCCAAATGTTCAAATCAAGACGAGCTTAAGTATTGCACTTCTATGTTCAGGTTGGGGCGGAACAGAAATGACAACTGTCACGGCGATCATATCAAAAATCAGCTCGAAGAACAGTTAGCCTGAATGTACTTGCCGAGGATTTCGTGGCGGAAGAAATCACTTGAGGTAGTGTAGTTGTGCAGCTTGAGGACCGGCGAATCCAAACAATATTCACACAACCCAAGTGGTGGCAACAGTTTCTGGTACACATTAAAGCGTTAAGCCATTTGGTGAGTCCCGATACCGAATGCTGGCAATATTTATGGCTTGTCGCAGAGAACAGCTTCCAAGACGGGAATTAATTTCCAGCCATTTTTCACCCTCGTTTTGTTCCCCATTCCCCTGGATCGGGGAGGTTTGGAATATGTGTGGAATGAGCTTTTTTTCGGGGGG